>NC_029792.2:26178325-26193855 GCF_000816755.2 Arachis ipaensis
GGAGCCTCATTCGGCTTCCGACAGCGTCATCATTCAGGTTCCTGCGTGCTGCTGAATCCAAGTGCGAGCAGACGTACGGGTTCTTACCGTGCACCACCACGGTGCTTGGGAACTTGTTCTTGATCATAGTTTATGGCTTCCTTATGTACACCGCTGCTACCTACTTGTCCACTGGGAGTGAGCTCTTGCTTGAGATCTTGGGCCCTGGAATCGTTGGTGGCTTGTTCCTTCCAATTCTTGGTGCTTTACCTGATGCCATGCTCATTCTCGGTAAGATACTTTTCTTTCGTTAATTGGGAAATGAAATGAAAATGTCACTGTACTTTGATTCGATGTTTTGACTTGATCTGACTAAAAATGCGCGAATTTCGTGAAGCTTTAATTTTTCATTTTTTTAATATTGAATTTTGTGTAAGTTTTGTTCCTTTTTCAACTTGTTGCTGATTTGAGTATGATTCGATTCATATAGATTTTTCTGCATATTTTCTGATTGCCACGTAAGCATATATATGTGACGGACAATTCACTAGAACTGATGTGTACCTTGCAATTTTCTTTGATATTGTGGGGTTTTGGAAAAAGAATTTCTGGGCAAGTTTTTGAGATTTAAGATGCAGCAGTTTAGAATTTTGTATTTCTCTTAAGCTTTACGGGTAAAGTGATTGATGTGGAGCTTGATGACTTTAGCATTAAGAAGTTTTGAGATTGGTTTGAACACTGTTTTTGGTGGTTCTTTTTTTTTCTGACCCCTCCGAATTGTTAAGGTGAGTTGTTCCTTTTCGAATGTTTCCTTTTGATCCCTACCTGTTTGAGAAGAATATGAACCTCATTGTTCGCCGTAAATGATAAGTGTCTTTACTTTTTGGCTGTTTGGTATCTTTTGAGGCACTTGTAAAATCACATCTCATTATCTAAACCCAGTGGATATCTCTTTTTCTTGATTTTTAGTCACGAATTAGGATGGATTCTGCGGCAGTGCCACCCCTCTTTCGGCCTTCCTAGGATTCTTTAGCATTTTGTTTATGATATTTTCACTCTATATTATTTATCTGAATTTTGTGTCTCCATACCCTTTTTTTTTTGGTGGGGGGCGCTTTCTTTTTCATACGCTCTTTCGTGTTTCAGTGTGAACCCCACACCTTTGTCTTCATGTGTTATGACTTGTCCTTTTTTTTTATCTGTTTGAAAACCACTAGTCTTGGATGCATATTTTCTCGTTCCTATAGTATGCTTTTCTTTTTAAACCTCTATACTTGTTGGCTGGTGCTTCTATAGCCGAGTCAATAATTACTTTTGTCATGTTCATGGTGTCCAATTGATAGCAGCTGCCGGTTGAAGCTGATTAGGAGCAGGTTATTCTGGAAAATTTATATCTAATATTTATCTTAAAAATTTAAATTGAGAGGGAGAATGAGTAAATGTGATGATGACTTTGAATAGCTTTACATTAATGAATGTTATTTTACATCGACTCTTTTTAGTTGCTTTATGACCAAATTATATGGATCTTGATGCCCTACTTTGACATTGTATTATGCTTGAATGCATTAGCTTTCCACTTGTCTTTGTTTTCTTATACACCTGATAAGGGATATTCAAAAATAACATTTGATGCATGAGATGCATCTCGTAAGGAGTACATCAAGTTTTATGTTTGAGAAAGTTTGAAGGGCTAAACACATTTGAGTTTTGAATGATGCTTTGGCAGTTACTTTAACTTCATCATGTTTATTTACCAGTTAACAGTGCGGGAATTTATTTTAAATTCAGACTCCTGAGTTATTAAATTAAGTGCAGTTCAGCATTGGCTGTCAGAGGCAGAAAAAGTCGAATTTAAGATATTCATGGTTTAGCTAAGTAGTACAGCTGTTGCATTTAGATGTCTCTTTTTGTATTTTGTTTGCGTTGGAAGAAATAGTTAGTTATATGATCTCTCTTATCTTGTAACATTATAGTTGCTTTGGATTTACCAATCTATTGAAATTCCAATTTTTGTGACGTGTATTAATTTGCACCACCCTCTCCTCCCCACCCTTCTCTGTTTTGACTTCTACTCTGACTACTTTTGTTTTCTACAGTGTCTGGGCTTTCAGGTAGTAAAGAAACTGCTCAAGACCAGGTCTCTGTTGGAATGGGCCTGCTAGCTGGGTCAACTGTGCTGCTTCTGACTATAATATGGGGTACCTGCGTAATTGTCGGCAAGTGTGATCTGGTGAATTCAGTTGCATTGGATTCAGTAGACACGCGGGGATACAGTTTAACTGGTATATCTATTGATATTGTTCGATATTTAATTTTTTGTAGTATTGAGAGTTACTGGAGTAAACTTTTCTTTGCTCAGAATATTCCAGTATATCTTTGAAATGACTAACTTAGTAATGAAAGCAAGTACCTTTCTTCCATCATTTTGGATCAAGGATTCATAACGCTTTCAAGTTTCGAAGAACTGGATTTGTGCACTGGCAATTGTTGTTGTTGACATTATAGGCTAGAGTACTTTTGAACTTTGTGAAGGATGCTGGTTGAAACTATAAATATAAAATGCGGTTCATGGTTTTCTTATTTATTTATTATTTCTTCAAAACCATGATGTATGTGCATGTGCAATAATGCTGTTTTGTTGCCAGTCCTGAAGATATAATTCTTTTGGATCCTTGGTCTAATAAGATCTTGATGTGCAGGTTCTGGTGTTAGTACCGACATTTGGACCAGTTACGCAGCAAGGATTATGATTATATCTGTACTTCCGTTTTTGATTGTTCAATTACCACAACTTCTCCATTCATCATCAGGAAGGCACTTGGCTGTTTTGATTGCTCTTATTGTCTCTTTGTTGTTACTAGCTTCTTATTGCTTTTATCAGGTAATTTTTTCTTTCATGTTGTACTTGTGCTTGCTTGCTTAAATACGTGTCTTGTGATTGATATGATAGCAGTTTGATCATGGTAATACATATTTTAGCATTTTCATTAAACTGTATGTTGGATGAATATTTGATCCTTGTTGTTATAAGATTCTTTTCCTTTTTTCCCGCTTCATTTATAGGAATTAAGAAATAGAATCTTTTTTGCAGGTTTTCCAACCCTGGATACAGAGGAGGAAACTTGAATATGTTAGGCACAAGCATGTTATTCTAGGACTTTTGAGACATTTGAAGCAGCGTGCATTGGGAAGGCTGCTCAAAGAAAACGGTGAACCTGACAGAGAAATTATTAGAAAGTAAGGCTCTTTACCCTTTTTGCATTGACTTAAGCATGTTAGTTTTAAAGGAGCTTGTTGAAATTCTTTCCCAATTGTGGTTTCACTGACTTCTCAATGATATATGCAGGTTGTTTACAACAATCGATGAAAACAGTGATGGGAATCTTACTCATGGTGAATTGAGGGCACTAGTTGTTGGAATTCAATTTGAGGAAGTTGACCTGGATCATGATGATGCCGTAAAAAGAATAATGAATGACTTTGATACTTCACGCAATGAACTTGTAGATGAAGAAGAATTTGTTAATGGCGTCTGTAGATGGCTTGACAGAGCCAGGGGTTCTCGACCTGCGTCTGGTGATGCTGGCCCCCACACAGTGAAATTTTTAAGCAATTTTCACAATGTTAGTTTTGCAATGCTCGAGTTCACGATGTTATCACTTCCTGGGTTTATGATTATCTGACTGCGATTTTCTTTACAGGAAACAAAGAGGGAACATGATCTCCTGGATGTGAGTGGTCAAAATGAAGAAGTTTCTGAAGGTGTTGAGAAATCAAAATGGACTACAGTCAAGTCATTGCTGTTTTTATTACTGGGAACTGTTATCGCTGCTGCATTCGCTGATCCTCTGGTTGATGCAGTCGACAACTTTTCCGATGCTACAAGTATTCCTGCTTTCTTCATTTCTTTTATTGCTCTGCCTTTGGCAACCAATTCAAGCGAAGCAGTTTCGGCAATTATTTTCGCTAGTCGCGATAAGAGACAAACTGCCTCATTAACATTTTCAGAGGTTTGTTTTCTTCTTTCAAACTCATCATCTGTTTTGGATCACTACTCTAGTATGTTTGGATTTGTTCTTTGGCTCAAATGACTAATTTGCCGCAACGTAATCAAACTTAGAAGTCCACCTAAATACTTAGCTCAGTTCAATTTTACCTGTAAAATTGTAAAATCGATTGGGTACTTGTACGAGTTTAATAGTCAACATGAAAGTTTGTTAACCTTGCTAAACAACATGAGAGAATTACCTTGCTATTTTGGAATATATTCGGAAAGATCATAATCACTTCAATTTGGCTATTTCCATAATCTTGATGCTGATTTTATACTCATCCAACGTGCATTTCTTTGATTTTACATTGCATTATATATACGTTGCAAAGCTTTTCTTCTACTTTGAACTAACAACTTATTATTTATTTCAATTGTGACTTTCGCAGATATATGGTGCAGTGACAATGAACAATGTGCTATGCCTATCAGTGTTCTTAGCATTGGTCTATGTAAGAGGATTGACATGGGATTTCTCTTCAGAAGTTTTGGTGATTCTTGTTGTTTGCATTGTGATGGGTGTACTTGGCAGCTTCCGTACATGCTTCCCTCTATGGACAGCCATAATAGCTATCCTCCTTTACCCTTTCACCCTGGCATTAGTCTATGTTCTTGATTATGTCTTTGGTTGGTCATAGTCCCATAGACACCAAAATTGTTGTTTTTCTTTGTTAATGATAATGCTGTTATGGCTCTTAACCCTTTTTTGGGTTGTGTGGATATTATAGTTCTGAGGGATACTATTATGGGATTGACTTCCATTGTGAATGGCTGAGAGGGTGAAGTTTTTGGCCCATCTATATAATAAATAATTATTAGACTTGATTGAAATTACTCTAGAATTATTATTATTATTATTATTATCATTGTTGTTAAACTCTCGAGTTAACTCGTAAATTCGTACGACGAGTTTACGAGTTTAGATATGGAATCGAGTTGACTCGGGCATAGACTCTATCCTGAGTAAACTCAGCTAGACTCGGATAAATTCGGACAAACTCGTGAGTCTAAGACCGAGTTAGCGAGTTTGTGTTTTTCTTCATTTTTGCTCAAAAAAGCGTCATTTTAAAACCAAAAGAACACTTTTTATTAGGGTTACGATAACACTCCCAAACAATGAAAGAAAACTCACTCACAACTCACTCATCTGCGTCATTTCTCTCAAATCTCACTTTCTCCATGTACTGCTGCAGTCGCCGTTCCTCGTCGAGCTGCCGTTGTTCACCTGCGTCTGCTATCTCTGCTCTGATTTGCGCCATTGTCTTTGTGAATTTTACCTATGTTGCCCTCTGTTTTGCATTTCTTCACATCTCCACTATCCGCAACTCCATCGTGTTATCACCGTTCACGAGTTCGACTACTTCTCCTACAGTCCTATCGCTGCTCTGGTTGCATCGTTGTGAAATCCATGACTATTTGTTGCCATCGTTTCGTGCTGCTGCTGCACCCTCACCACCGCTGCCTGTTGTACCATTGTCTTCATTGTCTTCGATTTGCTGCTGCTGAGACTTTGCCCCTTCTTTTCTTCTGTATCCTCTATTTTTTGTGTCTTTTGCCCTCTCTTTGAGCCTTTGCTTCTTGGTTTAGTTTTTTTTTTTTTAATTTTATTGCTTCTAATTTTAGCCTATTGCTTATCGTTTATGTTAGATGGCCAGATGGTTCATCTATTCATGGATCATGTGTTTCTGGGTAGCGGGAACAATAAGTGTACTCCCCACAAAATTTTCGTAGTACAATTGTCATTGACTAAAAGTCCGCTCAATTTATCCCATCCGTTTTATTTAAGAGAAAGTATTGGAACCAATATTAATTGTATATAATGTGTACAATAAATTAAAAAAAATTAAAATTAAAATTAAAAATTAGATCATTAATTAATTATTTAATTTTAAATTTTAAAATTTGAAAAATTAGAATTAGTATTTAAACCCATTCACATTACGTACGGTTATTTCTAATTTTACCATAACTTCTAATACACGTTAAAAACTTACCGTCATCTTCTCTGATCCTCACCTCGCGTCACTGAATTCCTCACCGGCCATACCGACGCCGCTACATCCTCTTACCGACACTATCCTCACCTCCGCCGGTTAGCCCGACGCGCCTTGCCCTCCGATGCGCGGCTTAACGTTGTTGCCATTCCTTCAAGCCTCTTCTCACCGATGATACCACCATGCTCTTCTTCTTCTTCGGATTCAAGCATGGTTAGCTTCTTTTAGATTTGAGCTCTATGCTTCACATTAGTGCCGCTTTCGTCATGCCTAGTCTTTCAAAATTATGTTTTACCATAATAGTTGTTTCTTCTGTTTATTCATCTTCTTCTATTTTAATGGTCAATTTAGGATGGTAATTTTAGTAGGTATGCAGATGGTTATTTTAATTTTTATATAGATGATTATTTTGATTGGATTGGATTTAGCTATATATAATTAAATATGTTAGATGTTCAATTCATTAGGTATGCGGATAATTATTTTTATCCTTAAGTGGATGGTTATTTTTACTAAGGGTGAGTGGCGTGTGGCAAGTCAAGTAGCGATGGTGAAATGAGATGATTATTGATGAAGGTGGGGTGTCCGCCGGTTGAAAAAAGAAGAGAGTATTAGAGTAAAATGCTTTAATAAATTAGGATTTCAGGTGGATATTTTTTTTGAAATAACTAACTGAATTTTTTAAAAATTTAAAATTTGAAATTTGAAATTTGATGTGAAATAATTGAATGAGAGTTTTTGAATTTATTATTTATTTCTATTAGGCTAAATAACCAGCCCATTGTATACATTGTCAAGATTTCTCATTGGCTCCCTAGCGGGATTCATCATATAAATATATAATCCCGCTAGGGAGCCAATGACAATATGTACAATGGGTTGGTTATTTAGTCTAATAAAAATAAATAATAAATTTAAAAACTTTCATTCAATTATTTCACATCAAATTTTAAATTTCAAATTTTCTAATTTCAAATTTTAAATTTTTAAAAAATCTAGTTAGTTATTTCAAAAAAATAACCATCTGAAATCCTAATTTACTAAAGTATTTTACTCCGATATTCTCTTCTTTTTCAACCGACAGCCACCCCACCTTCATCAATAATCATCACATTTCATCGTCGTTACTTGGCTTGCCACACGCCACTCACCCTTAGTAAAAATAACCATTCACTTAAGGATAAAAATAATCATCCGCATACCTAATAAATTGAACATCTAACATATTTTAATTATATATAACTAAACACAATCCAATCAAAATAATCATCTATAAAAAAATTAAAATAACCATCCGCATACCTACTAAAATGACCATCCTAAATTGACCATTAAAATAGAAGAAGAAGATGAATAAATAGAAGAAACAACTATTGTGGTGAAATATAATTTTGAAGGACTAGGCATGACGAAAGCGGCACTAATGTGAAGCATAGGACTCAAATATGAAAGAAGCTAACCATGTTTGGATCCGAAGAAGAAGAGCATGGTAGTATTATCGGTGAGAAGAGGCTTGAAGGAATGGGAGAAAGCGAAGCCAGTTCGGAAGAGAGGCACGCGAAAAAGCGGCAGCAACATTAGGCTGAGCGTCGGAGGGCGAGGCGCATCGGGCTGACCGGCAAAGGTGAGGACGGTGTCGGTGAGAGGATGCAGCAGCGTCGGTATGACCGATGAGGAATTCAGTGATGCGAGGTGAGGACTGGAGAAGATGACGGTGAATTTTGAATGTGTATTAAAGGTTACGGTAAAATTAGAAATAACCGTACGTAGTATGAATAAGTTTAAATACTAATCCTAATTTTTTAAATTTTAAAATTTAAAATTAAATAATTAATTAATAATCTAATTTTTAATTATAATTTTATCTTTTTTTTAATTCATTGTACACATTGTACACAACTAGTATTAGTTCCCAATACTTTCTCATACTTAATTTATTTAATTTTGACGTAAACATAAGATTTTTTGTTGTTAAATTAGGTTGGATTTGTATCCAACTCCAACTGAACTCAACTTGAATAAACTCAACTAGTCCTTTGTATTGTAGATGCCTAATTTCCAAAGTAAATTGTACAAGTACAATAGAAGCACAACTGGACCCAGCTAAACTAAGAAAAAGACAAAGCACAATCAGTTGCCCTCCACAAACCACATACAAGAGTTTGTTGCCACACCAGTTCCTGACTAATTCCTACCATGCCATTGGTTTATGTGTTTCTTGGGAGTTTGGACACAAATACAGAATTCTAATAGGTTATAAATATAAAAATATTCGAGAGTATAAAAATTAAATACAAAATTAATTACCAAATCAATTATTTATATAAAATACATATAATAATATAAAATTTGTATCGAATATAGAATTTTTTATGTTTTATATTTTTAAATATTATCAATAAAAATAAGTGGATGTCCATATTGTTAAAGCATGAACAATCCAATAATGGAAAAACAGAAAATTTGGCCAGATCAAATCAAGTCTCTAAAGAAACAAAGCAATGCAACATCTCTATCTACACATGGCCAATATTTCAAGTCCTTTTCAGTCTCAAACTTTTACATGTGCAAACATAGAAACATCTACCCACTTTGCAAAAAATTTAACCTAAGATATGACTATGAAAAGTTTCATAGTGAGGAACAACTGTCAACGGGCCTAAAAGTTTGATGATAATACATATGAATTAGGGGGATGGAACTTGATCTTCTATTTTCCAAGTTTCAAATTAAGATCAACGTTTTCTTTAGCTTCATTAACATTCTGAGTTCTAGCTGCTGAAAGTCCGATTTGCAGCTCATCGGCCACCGGAGGGAAGAAATAATAAAAAGGTTGCTTCTGTTGATTGAAGCGGTTGAATGCTTGCACTTGAGGAACTTGATCTTCTATAGTATCCTTTAGCGAATGCAAAATTGAAATTAAGAATGAAATTAGTATATCTTGTCACATTAGATGAAATAATGAAATTAACAAAATAGAAAACAAAGGCAAAGATTGAACTAAAAACATTTGAGTAAATGCCATATTTGGTCCCGGATCATTTGTCCGAAACGGTCATCCACAATTTAAAGATTACTAACCAGTCCCCAACCATTCAAGTAAATGGTCTAAGCAGTCTCTATTACTGGTCTAAGCAGCCCCTAACATATCAGCATGTCACCATTTATAAGAACTATTTAAATCAATTACTTGAATAGTTAAGAACTAATTAGGGATTTTCGAATTATAAAGAGCTGATTTGTCCTTTGGACAAATGGTTAGGAACCAGACAAACAAATGATTTTTCCTACCTGAAAAGATGGTGATTCAGATTCAGGATTGTCCTTATTGGGAATCGCTAGGAAAGCCGAAAAAGGCTTCGTCTTTGAAGGCGGGGATGAAGTAGAAGTAGGAGAAGCCAATGTTAGAAAATCTCCAACGAAATTCTCATTTTCTTTGTTTCTTTTCCTTGAGTTTAGCTCTGAGTTGGAAGCAGAACATGATGGCAGTTCCCTGCAGATGATTAATATAGTGCATGGTGAGACAAAACAACATTTGCAAGTTGCAACTACAATAATGTGACAGAAGAAACAATAAAAAATCAACAACCTGAGAGTTGAATTGCTAGCATCATTATTGAATCCACTATTACACAAAGTTGTGGCATTCGTTTGCGTCTCGGCAAATGGATGCAACTTATAATTGTAAGCAGGCACAGGAGGAGCATCCAGGCAGAAGGGGTAAGACCTCTTCACGCCAACAATCTGTATCAAGTTTCAAACCTCTACATTACAGACAAACAAATCGGGAGGGTAATGAAGTTTACCTTAATGTCTTGCTACTGAATTCACTAAAAAAACATGATCCAAATCAAGCAAAGAGTTCAATTACATAACCAAGGAATTTGGTATTTGTTCTCTAAATTCCATGTTAAATAGAACAATGTGGTTAAAAAAGACAATTCAACTCAGGTCCAAGGCTACCTGGGAATGAAAGATTGGAATTACTAGGCAAATTGCACTTACCTTCTCGGCCTGCCTTGCGAACAGGCCGTTATCATTACAATTTTGGTTTGAAGGGGGCTCTCTTGAGTAATGAGGCATTGGTGGTGTCGAGACATTAACCTGCATATTCAACAAAACAAATCTTAACAAAGATCACAAGTGAAAACACTTCATACAATAAATTATCTCGATCTTACCATGGAAGTCAATTGATGATGAAATTGTGGTGCTTTCTGCCCCAAATAAGGCAAAGGCCAAACAGGATTGGATTCAAAAGGAAAGCTTGGTAGAAACTGCATAGCTGCAGGATCAACCCAAAACCTCTCCTCCTCAAATCCTGAATTGTGTGTCAATGGAACAGTACCGGTGCCCGGAACCTTAGCATCCAACATCTGTTTGAGTGACATAGGCCTAAATTCAGCTTGTGATCTAGGAGGAGGTTGACTGGAGTGATGAAAGTTTTGGATCGGTAGATGCATACATGTGGGTTTTGTTGATGCAACTGAATCTTGTTGTGGTGATAGAATGGTAACAGCATTCTTCTTCTGCAGTTCTTCCATTCTTATCTTCTCAAGCTGTGCCACACCAAGTCCTCTCTGTGGCACCTTTTTCTGCTTTGGCTTCTTCGAAGGTCTACCACCGCCGCCGCCTCCTCCACCGCCGCTACCATTCCCGTTACCATCGCTACTATAGGTTTGTTTTTGAAGCTCTTGAGCTACTTTTGTATTATGATCATCTTCCATTTAATTGAAAAGAAAAATAAAGAAAAGCTCGCTAGCTACTCTCTCTCTAATAATGTGTCTGTGTTTTCCGGAAAATCTAGAACAGAATCTTTTTAATATAAATGCAAAATCTTTAACCGAATCAGAACAAGGATAGGGTCAAACTCATTTTTTGATATCTCAAAACAGCAACACACACAATCCGGCACTTTTTTATTTTTAATATTGGATTAACAAAATGTGTTTTTTAAAATTGTGATCTACTGTGTTATTTTTTTAGAATGTGGGATGATTTAATGTACGGAGTACAAATCAGACTGTTTGATTTCTATGCTCGGACTATTCGATTTGTGTTGAAAAAATTAAAAAAATTTGGAGTATACAAATCGAAGCCGAACTTTTAAAATTTTTTAAATACAAATCGGAGGGTTACTTCCTATAGTTTTAAAAAACACCAAAAATTACCACGTTAAGGTATAACACTCATTCTACTTTCATATCCAAATTTTTTAGCCCACAATCCGAAACCATACTCTGAGAGGTAAAAAAAATCTAATCTAATCTTAAGTCTAATCTGAGTGCTCATCTTTAAACATTCTTTGTGTATGGAGTGCTAACACCTAGTTAATTTAATATTAAATTAATATTTTTAATTTTTAATGCAATCAAAGAATTTCAAATAATCCTATAAGTGTAATTTAGTATTTTAAAATTAATGCGTAAAATCTATTTTAGTACTTTAAAGAGTAAATAGTCAAATTAATTTTTGAAAAATCACGTGTTCTCTAATTTGATTTTCGAAAGATTTTTTTAATTAAATTCGTCCTTTAAAGATTTTAAATTAATCATGTTAGTCATTTCGTACTTTTATTATTAATGGTGTCAGAATTTGTTGATGTAGTACGTTAGATAACATAACAACACATACCTATTAGTCTTAATTGACTATTAACATTATTAGTTAATGAAATTAGATCAAATAAAACCCCAAATTGAGGAATTCCAATACCTCAAGTTCTCTCCTCAATTAGACTTTGATTTGATCAAATTTCATAAATTTATAATGTTAATAGTCAATTAAGACTTAGACTGTGTTTGGTTTTAAAAACAAGACAAGACAAGACACTGAGAGTTAAACAGAAATGACAGAGACACACAAATTAGTATTCTTATATTTTGTTTGGTGATAAACTAAAACAAATTATGAAAGCCTAATTTATTATCAATTTTGTTCATTCAAAAGATTTAAGAAGAAAATTATAATAATAAGAGTTATAATTATAAAAAAATTAACAAGAATAATAAAAGAAAAAATAAAAAATAAGTTATGCCTCTTGTTAGTGTCTCTGTGTCTTTCCTGGCTGGATGAACACAAAATACACTAATTCAACGTCTCTTGACACAATGTCTCTATCCATGTCTCATCTGTCAAACACGATTTTGTGTCTCTGTGTTTCTGTCTCAGTTTCTCGTGCCCGTAAACAAATGCACCCTTAAGTGTGTATTGTGGTGTCACTTAACGTGTCACATTAGCAAATTTTGACCCCATCAACAAAGAAAGTGATGAAAGGACTACCATAACTAATTTTTTTGGTGACTCTACCATAACTAATTTAAAACCTTTAAAGAACGAGTTTGATTTAAAAAAATTCGAGGACCAATTTGAAAAACGAGTGATGTTTCAGGGACTAATTTGACCATTTACTCGTGCTTTAAATATGAACTACAAGAGTATTTTTTGTTTTTATTTTTGTTTTTAAACTAATGCTATAACGATCTTTTAGTCTCTTAAAATAAAATCTACGAAAAAAATTTTAAAATTTTCTTAAAGTTTAACTTTGTTTGAGTTATAAAGAAGGTATTTTAGTTTTTTTAAATGTACTAAAAGTGTTATTAAATTTTTTTTAAATCAAATTTAAATTTTTAATTTCTAATACAATCAAACAAGATGAATTAATTTTATAATGGCATTTTAGATTTATTTTTTAAAAAATTAACGGTAAAATGTTGTTGTTCCGAGTTGTTATCAATTAAGGTAGATTTTGAACTGGACGTGAGGTCCAAACACTTAAGGTTAAGGGTTCTAACTTGTTCGTTGTTATTTCCAATCCGTGTGGGTGACACCATGTAGATTGGACTTGTCATTGTTGAGTTGACTTATATGCAGCTTATTTTGTGGTTTATCCATTCTTTATTCAGAGTGTGGGCTAGACCCATGTTTAATGGGTGTAGCATGAACAATTACTTTGTTCTTTTTAAAATTATTATGAGAAAATTTTAGTTTTTAGAATTCACATTTATTATGTCTAATACAATTAAACAAACTTTGTTCTAAAAATGTATTTCAGTGTTTTTAATTAATGCTAAAAAATAATTATTTTTTAAATAAATTTGGTGTGTATTTTAGGCTTCCTCCAATTAAATTCAAATTTTAATTTGTAATATAGTTAAAAAAAATTAAACATAAAAGAGTATTTTAATCCGTTTAATATTAATCCTAAAATACTAACTTTTGAGAATATTGAAAAAAGTCTTTAATCCTTTTAAAAAATTAATGTATAATTATACCTAAAAATTCAAATAATATATTATTTTCACATATTATACATGTACCTTGTTGTTTTTCATCACAGTGATATTTTTAATGAACACAAATTTATTCATGTTTGATTATTTTTATCATGATCTTAAAATTATTGGTGATATTTTTTATTATTTTTGTTATTTAAAATTATTTTTGTTGGCACTTAGATTCTTTGGATGATGTCATGTAGACTAGATTTGTTATTGTTGAGCCAACTTAAATGCAACTTATTTTGTGGTTTATCTATTCTTTATTCAAAGTGTGGAATGGACCCATATTTAATGGGTGTAGATATCAACAATTGCTTTGTTCTTTTTAAAATTAATTATGAGAATTTTAGTTTTTAGAATTTATATTTATTATGTCTAATACAATTAAACAAACTTTATTTTAAAAGCGTATTTTAGTATTTTTAAAATTAATGCTAAAAAATAATTGTTTTTTAATGAATTTGGTAGGTATTTTAGTCATTCTGCAATTAAATTCAAATTTTAATTTGTAATATAGTTAAAAAACTTAAACATAAAAGAGCATTTTAGTTCGTTTAAATTTGTTTGGGTGTCTTTTTTAGTCCGTTTAATATTAATCCTAGAATACTAACTTTTAAGAATATTAAAAAAAAAGTCTTTAACTCTTTTGAAAAATTAATATATAATTATACCTAAAGATTCAAATAATATACTATTTTTATAGATTATACATGTGCCTTGTTGTTTTTCATCACAATTATGTTTTTAATGGAGACAGATTTATTTATGTTTGATTATTTTTATCATGACCTTAAAAATTATTTTTGTTGACACTTAGATTCTCTTCTTCAAATATTTTTAGTAATTTATTTTTCTACTTTTTGATGACATAACTTGCTTTTATTAGATAGATGAATTTGTTTATAATTCTTTACAAGATATTATATATTATATTTTGATTATCCATTTTTTTAAAATTGATTAAGAGACAAATTTATATAATTTTGGTTTAAAAAATGAATTTATATTTTAAATTAAATTTTTTTCATGCCTTTTTATAAACTATGCTTTATTCATGTAAATGTTTTTTACTTAAGGAAAAAAAAAAAAGAAGAATTCTAACTCAATTTCATCTCAAACAAACCTAATAATGTCCATTTACATTGCATAAAGACATAAAGTTATAATAAAAACTATTCCTAGAAATACAATTCACTCTAAGTTAGCCAATTAGTCATAACTACTCCTACAAAGTTGCTCCTTGATTAAAACCAAAAGTTGAAAACGGTTGTACCTACAATACATGTGTCATTATAGCAAGGCTGAAACCGAACTGGTCATCGAGTCGCTCTAACTACTAATTCATGGTTCAACCGGTTCGACCGTAGTTTAATCAAAAATCTGTTTTTAATAAAATAGTATATAAAATATAAATACACACCGTAAAAGATAATTATAATCTAATATAAACTTTAAAATATTATCTAAAATAAAAATATTACATAAACCACAATGTTATGATCTCTTTCAAATACAAATTCAAAAATCAAATTAAAAAAAAAACGTAAAATGTCATATGATAAACTATTCAAGATTATTCACAATCTTACCCCACACAATAATGAAAAATCACAGTTCACGGATTAACTAACAACAATGACAGTTAAAAAAATACCTAGAAGAGAGTAGATTGAGCAGTGAGCACACAAGGGGACAGGGCACAACTGGAGGGGCTCACGTGACTGAAGGGGACGAGCGTGGTGGAACGGAGCTGGCGCCGACAGGACAGTGCTGCGTGAGAGAGGCAGGAGGCGAAACCAGTTACAGCAGCGATGATACCTGCGCGATGGAGGCCGCTTTCAGAAGTTGCAATGGCGACCATAGCAGGGCGGTGGCTGGACAGAAGTGAGGGAGTGAGGGAGGAGATCAATGAAAGGAAGGAGATGGAGAATGAGACTGTGAGATAGACGAGGCATGAGGGTGCTGCTGAGCGTTTTGGACTTTGGTAGGTTGGTTAGAGTTTCTCTCCTCTAAACCAAACGGTGTGGTTTTGGACTTTTGGAAAAAAACTGGTCGGATTCCAGTTTGGTTTGACCAATCGACTGCGGTTTTTGAATCTTCCGATTATAGTATCTAACTGTTTCGTTGTTTCCACCTATTCACGGTTCGATTGTCCGACTTGAACTAATTTTCAGAATCTTGCATTACAATAATAACTAAAACAGAATATCTGTATATTTATAC
>NC_029792.2:26193900-26196979 GCF_000816755.2 Arachis ipaensis
TTATTCATGTACTTAATTTAACTATATTTTTCTATTGATACTTTAAATATTTCTAACAGTATGTTTGATAATTTAGCCTTCATGTTAGTACATATATTAAAATGGCTTAAAAATTTTTAAAAATTGAAATAGTGGTTTATTTCAATGCTTATTTTTGAAACACAAATAAACAAATTAAATAAACACTATTTTGACACTAACATTTTGCTAGTGAATCAATACGCTTTTTCTTTAGTTTGTTAATAGAAAAATAATGTAAATACATAATTAATTAATAATAATCGTATTTTTATATTGGAGTCAAGAATATTTGCTGTGTGAATATTTTTTTCCACTAATTCTCTGTTAGGACCTACTAAATAAATATTATATTTATCTATTTTTATATTGCATGTAAAAAAAAATAGAGTAACGGAAATGTTTAAAGACATCACATGGGTAATAACAGAATAATGGAAGAGTTTCATCAAGTTTTCAAAGTATTTTTCTGGTATAAAGGTCGTCCTATGTTAAACGAGGAGATTAATTTTTTTTTGTCTATGCCAATTTATTTAGGGAGATTCTATGGTGTTTACCCAAAAAATTAACATAATATGCTGTCCTTATGTGTTAATTGTTAAGAATTATTGGAGGTTATTTTTTTAAATGAAAAATAGAAAAACAAATTAAATCTCCATTTTTATTTAAAAAAAAAATAGCCTTCAATAATCCTCAACAATTGACACATAAGGGCAGCATATTATGTTGATTTTTTGGGTAAGCACCATAGAATCTCTCATTTATTTATTCAACCCATGACAAAAAAAAATAATAATAAATAAATTTAATTTATCTCGCAAAAATTTGAGAAATTTAAGATTATGAAGATTTTGCTCAAAATTCAGTTGTTGTCTACGATGATATACAGAACTAATGTTAAAACGAATACAGTAAAGTATAAAAGATAATTAAAGAAAAAAAAGCCTAAATCTTTTCAAAATTCAAACACATGCAAATCTAATCTATAAGAGGTTTATGAGTGATCATTACTATTTCAGTGTTTTGAAGCCAAAATTCTTACTCAAATCTGCCTGATTTTGTTCCTACAATGACTCTTGATGAACTAATACACAGTCACATACATGTACTCTCTTTCTCGTTCTTTTTCTCTCAAAATCATTTTTTGGGTTCCATATAAAGAGCCTCTCTTCTGGTAGACCTTGGTTGGCATCTGGGATCCATTGTGGTTCCTACTGATAAAAAAACATTAAAAAATTTTACAAAATTTTTCAAAGTTAGAATTATTATCTAAAATTTTATAGAAAGATTCCCAATAAATTATATATTTTTCAAAACCCAATTAAATTTATTTGATTTGCTTAAAATAAAATTCAATTTAATCTAAATTAGTGTGATTTTAATTAATTTTTTATTTAGAATGAATTAAATTAGCAGTTTTATCTAAATCAGTTTGGATTTAAATACCCATATCACTCATTCATATAGATATCAATTTCCGTTTCCTTACTTGAATTATTGTTTGAAGAAATTACCAAATTTGAAGAGTCTAAGGAGAGCCATATTTGGATTCATTATAAAGGCTAATATACACATTTATTTTGTAGGATTTGCTAAAGATACTTGATGAGGAAGCATGAAAATAAAAGTTTTTATATAAATTTTAAATTTTGCTTGAATAAGATTTTGACTTTTATATGTAGACAATTTACAATTTTAAATATATGTACACATTTCAGATATTGTGATAAAGAAATTTTAAAAAATACCGATCGGATATGCACGAATATGATAAAAGTTTAAAAAAATATGTTCCGGGATTGTACATACCGGGAATTGAATACCTCAAATATGGTTATAACGAATTTAATGATAGTATATCCAAAATATATGTATTATTGTAATAATTTAACTATGATATTATATACTATTGTACTCATATGATTAATTAAATATGTGATATGAAAAAACTTAACGATAGAATAAAATGTATTTTCCGTTGACTTATTAAAAAAAATAAATATATTTGTCTTATATAATATAAGTCAAAAGAAAGTTAATGAGAGAATAAAATAAAGAAAAAATATATAGAACTAAGTGTGTAATAAGTCAAAAATTAAACAACTCAATTAATTATAATTAGTAATAATTAATTTTAAATTTTTTAATTTAAAATTTAAATAATTAGAAACTAATTAATTAAACCTAATTAAAAACTATAAAAATTTTCTTCTTCTCTTCTATAATAATCTGTATACTCCCAACAACAATACACACAGATTCTCTCTCTCAAGAAATTCACCGTCGAAGAAGCAAAACCATGCATGAAGACGATTTTATTCTTGGCCGATTCTTTTGGAACACCAAACTCTTTGTACGCCAAATATGTGCCATCTCTCAGCCCTATTCTTACTGACGTAATCACTGGAAGTTTTGGAGGAGCTGCTCGGACTGCCGGTATGCCAATGCTCCTCCTATCAATGGAACTAACAAAAGTGCATTTGTTTTTACTGCTATTGTTTTGGGAATAAAAAAAGGAGGCCACCTTCGACAAGTTCATTGTGGTGGTCGATGAAACAAAGCTCATGTGACTCGGAGGAGTGACCTTGCAATGCCTATGGAGGTGGTGCAATTTTGCGAAAAGTACAATCTGGTTCAGTTTCAGGAGTTGTTCAAAGAAGGAGTGGTGGAGCACGGGCTATTTTTGAACAATTGCAAAAATATATAAAAAAAACATCCATTTACTATTAAAAAAACATCCTAATGCTTAACAAAAGAAGTGTCTATAAGATTTTAAAAAAATCATAAAATTCTTAAAAGAATAGAAATATCCACATCAGTAATACAAAAAATTCGAAAAATACATTAAAAAACATCTATTTAGTATGAAGAAGAAATATCATAATATTTAACGAAAAAAACATCATATATATCAACTTACTTTTATTAAGATGGATTTTGAAATCAAATCCGTTAAAAAATTGGCAGAACTTGACTAGATCCTAGTTGGTTCCTAAAGAAACTCTAAAATAAATACAGTTAAAAATATAAACAACAAGAAAAATAATCTCTTAAAATAATT
>NC_029792.2:26196990-26222714 GCF_000816755.2 Arachis ipaensis
AAGAGTGTAAATTTTTTTTACGTCATATATTTGGTTGCATTATATGAAATAGGTAGACCTAATGAGGTGTAATATATATGGTAGGTGCAAGGTTCAACCAAACATGGTTCTATGAATGTGAAAATTAAGATAACATAGAATCTTATCATAGATGGCTTGGTGAATACCCCAAATATTTTGTGTAGGTAGCAAGATCTTAATTCTCCTTAAATGCCATGAAAGACAAAATTGTAGGGCCATACACATATGATCTTAGTTTGCTCCTCTTCAGGCTTCAAAAACGGTGGTGCTTGTCTATTTGTTAATGACAAAATCTCTTAGGTTGTTTTTGAAAAGGAGATTGAATTAAAATATTGAGATTAAATTAAATTTTTGTATTATATTTAGCTTAAAATATATAAGACTAAATTATATGTTAGGATTTTGTTTGATTTAAGATAAATATATATGGAGATGAAATAATAATATTTACTAAAACAAAAATGCTATTTTTATACTAAAAGCGGCCACTAAAATCAACCATAAATATATTTGTATATAAATATGTGTGGTTTAATTTATTTTCAATATATATTTGCATTTTAACATATATTTTATACTAATAACTAATTTTAGTATACACGTAACATAGTCGTTACTAAAATACATTTAGTTATTAAAAAAATATTATTAAAGTTCAGTTTTTATTGTTAAAAATTTCAGTTCTTTGTATTTCTATTGTCTGAAATTATTGAATAAACTGAAATTTTAGTTTCAGTCTCTAATCAATAAGCACAATATTAAATCTCAATTTTTAATGCAATCTTATATAATGTAACTGAAATTTTTTAAAAAAATCTTATTAAAATGTATTAGATATTCTACTATCTTACTGAGATCGATTTGAAGTTTGTTGTGCCTGAATATAAACAAAAAGTGGTCCTCATGGAAGAGAAAAGGAAAAGATTGAGATAGCTTTCTTCATTGGCATGACATGAAGCTAGAAACTTATTTATTTCTTTCAACTTAAGATAGAAGTATATCTATAAATTACTTTAAAAATTGTCAAAGATAATAACTATATTGGTTCATCAATTGAAGGTAACTTAACTAGTTTAAAGAATAAAAATTATTTCAACCAGTTTTATAAAATTTTTAATCCAATCAAACTAATTTAGTTTAGTTAACTTTATTATAATATGAACTGAATTTCGGTATTTTATCACTAATTAAAGAAATATTGAAAGCCAAAGCTACTATGCTATATATGAGGTGTGCATGCAATTATATTATATTGACATCTCATCTTGATTATATTTCAGTAGGAGTATCGCTTTCTTCTTATGCATGGGATCTAATTTTCATAAAATAAGAAATATAGACAACTGATTGGTTACCAATTATTTTTCCTTCTCTTTCCTCACCATTTATTTGAGATTCAATTAATTAATCATTTCGTAGTAAGAGCAGCATATACCATATTTTTAATCAAAAATATTATTTATACACTAAAATTAGACTAAAATTAGGTATAATTCAACAAATTTTTAATATATATTTTATATTCTAATACATATTATTTTATATTTATTCATATCCTACTCCAATGCTATGGCCAAGTTCAACTAAGTTAAAAAGGCCCAATCCAAAAGGTTGACCTTTGCTAATCCATCCGACCTCTTCTAAGAGGTCGGACTCGACATGAGCTGGCAAGTAACACTTATGCAAATAAGCAACTGCCTCCTTAAATCTCTCGCCCACTTTTATAAGAGAGATCCCAACAATCCTAAAATAAAAGGACGGTTATCCACCATCAGAAGTGGAACTACTTCAACGGTGGTTATTGATTCATCATCTATAAATATACTAAAGCACTCAGGTAAAAAGAAGGTCCAATACATTCAAAACCTACTTATCCCTTTGATAACTTAGGCATCGGAGTATCTTTGCAGGTACCACCCCCCATTCTTTCACATACATAACTCGGATGGCGGCTCCCAAACGTAAACCAAGTCGGAGACCACCCTCCTCTAGCGCTTGGGCCTCACAAATAAACCCAACCACCATCTGATTCTAGGTAAGCCCCGAAAGATTGGGAGCTCGTCCCCAACCCTCTCAAAAGAACCCCACCACAGCCTCCTCAACCTCATCCAAATCCACCAAATTGTACTTCTCTACAGGGGCAGCATCTGCCTAATACAACTGAAAGCGGGCTTCATGGCTTTCATTAAGGAAAAAGGGATGATGGCCCTCAACGGCAAAAACTTTAAAGAAGAAATTTTTAAAGCTATGAAACGACTCGTCAAAAATAGAAAACACTTTTCGATCCTGAATAGCTCAAAAAGTGACCCACTGTTGTTTGTTCTGAGCGCTAAAGGGCTTTGTCAAGTGAAAAAGACCTTTAAAGAAATCAGAAAGTCGAGCTCTCAGCTGACAAGTTGATAAATTTTCAAAAAACCCCAGAAATTAGGGTGGAGTTGGGTAAGAGTTACTCGGCAGTGGGACAAAACTTCCATCTCAAAATCAAAAAAAGGGAATGCAACTCCCAAACGGGTGAAAAGGCAATCGTACATGAAAATGAAATGAGAGTCAAACTCAGTAAGCCTCCCACTCCCACAGCAAACTCTATCCTCTGGGTCTAGGGCTGCTAACTCATACTTGGGTTCATCGGCTTCAAGGACACAAACCCTATGATATTTCCTAAGTTTAGTTATAAAAACATCATCTACTAGGGGAAGTTCAGATAAAACGGAAGAATCTACCCATCTCAACAAGGCTTCAGAAACTCGAGAAAATATTTCTCAAAAAAGAAAAAATATATAGGGAGATATACCTACAGTACGTAGAAAAAAGAAACCATCAAAAACAGGTTTTGAACCAAGACAGTTTCTTTCCAAAACAGAAACAGTTAACCACAAACAATAAAGGGGCCACAGAGCTTACTCAAAAAACTCCTCCTCGATCAGTACACTCAATAAAAACAGTGAAGACGCTATGAAAGCCAGTAAGGAATTAAGATAATGAGAAACTAACCTTCCTTGGAGAAAAGAACTGATTGCAAGAATGGAAGAAACGCCATAAATACTAAAAAATTCAGAAACAGAGAAAGCGAGCACCAGAAGCACGAAGGACATACGAGAGTAAAAAGAAACATGAAGAAAAAATTCAAAGAGGAGACGAAAGAAAAAGAAAGAGAAGGACGGAAAGGTTTTATAGCATACTAGGGGCATAATGGTAAAATGACGCGATTATTAAAGGAGCGCGCCGTTACCAATGTAACCGCCTCTACGTGTAAATGCAAAACCCAAACGGACGCGACGTTTGATTAGACGCAACGGTTGAATTCAAAATCACGTCGGTTTTCCAACTTGAAAAGAAACACCGACTTGAGCATATCCGAGTTCAATTAATACTCGAATCCAACTCATAACTAAGAGATCGGACTCGAGTGGGGGCACTGTTCATACCCTGACCCAATGCCATGGCCAGGCCCAACTAAGTTAAAAAGGCCCAATCCAAAGGGTTGGTCTTCGCTGATCAATCAGACCTCTTCTAAGAGATCGGACTCGACATGAGTTGGCAAGTGACACTTATTCAAATAAGTAACTACCTCCTTAAATCTCTCGCCCACTTCTAGAAGAGAGATCTCAACAATCCTAAAATAAAGGGACGGTTATCCACCATTAGAAGTGGAACTACTTCAACGGTGATTATTGGTTCATAAATACACTGAAGCACTCGAGTAAAAAGAAGGTCCAATACATTCAAAACCTGTTTACTCCCTTGCTAACTTAGGCATCAGAGTGTCTTTGTAGGTATCACCTCCATTCTTTCACATACATAATTCGGACGGCGGCTCCCAGATGTAAACCAAGACGGAGCCCACCCTCCTCTAGCGCTTTGGCCTCACAAACAAGCCCAACCACCATCCAATTTTAAGTAAGTCCAAAACAATATTAATAGTTGATTTTACTAGTTAATTTTAGTATACATTTATTTTTAATCATATAGGTTAATTAACATACTATTTTTTACGGTAAAAAGACATATTTTTGCTGTTAAGATTATTTAAACCTAAAATTGGTACAAACACCCACTATTATTAAAAGTTTAAAACAACAATTGCATCTACATGTCATGTTTAAATCACTGGTTCAGTAACCCTGCAAACCAATAATCACTAGGGATGTACATGTCCGATTAGTTTATGCGCAATTTAAGGATCGGGCTTTTTTATTTTAATAAATAAATTAATTATAATAATTACAGAAATAAATAATTTAAAAAATATTTACAGAAATAAATACTTCTCTTATCTTATTTATATTGTAAATTATAATTTTGTATGTATCTCGTTTACGTAAAAGTACGTAATAAGTACATAAGTACGTTTTCTAACTATCCACTATTAATACTGTTGCTTTTAACCGACAAAATTTTTAAATTTTTTATGTCTCTTGAGTATTAAACATTTTGAACTTTCGTGGATAAAAATAGTAACTTACTTGGGTAGATTTGTCAACATTTTGAACTTTCGTGGATAAAAATAGTAATTTACTCTTATTTATACAAGGAGTGTTTGTATTTTTAAGAGAATAAATATAAAAAATTAATTTTAATTAATATTGACTACTTTTTTATTGTAAAAATTAATTTTAAAATATTAATTGATATTCGTTAAAAAAAAAGGGCCCCGCTACACATATATGCAAATAACGCATACAATCCTTACAAGTTGGTCCAACCCAGGTTTAATCCACGCACACTCTCTCCCTTTAAATGGAGCGTCAATTGCACGCGCATCACTCAAATGATTACGCTTCGAAAAAACCGCTCGTTATGGCTCACTCTTCCTCTTCTCCTTCAAAGATAACACAAATCCTCAAGTTTCGAGCAACATTCCAAACTGAAGAGACATTTGAACTCGTCGCGAATAATAGCAGAAACCATCAACAAAATATTATTCAAGGTACGTTATTGCTTTACTCATCTTGTACATTTTTCACATTTCTGTTTCTGATTTCGAAATCGAAGAACTATGTTTTACTGTTCTTCTATGTTCTTCTAGGTTTTATTGATCTTCTTGTTCTAAATCTCATATCACTGTTTTTACTATTCTTCTTATTCTAGGTTTTACTCTTCTTGTAAGTTCCTCTAGGTTTTACTGTTCTTCAAAGTGGTTCTAGGTTTTACTGTTCTTCTTGTTCTAGTTCTTCTCGTAATTGATTTTTCGCTGTATATTGCTTAATTTATTGGGTGTATATGGAGTAATTTGTATGGGTGTATATGGTTGATTGTTGGGTGTATATGGCGTAATGTGTTGGGTGTATATATGGTTGATTGTTGGGTGTATACGGCGTAATTTGTTAGGTGTATACGGCGTAATTTGTTGGGTGTATATTCCTGAACCCATATCATGTAATATAATCAACTGTTGCAACTGTTCTAATATTGCTTGTCCTTGGGTGTATATTGCTTGACATTGTAATATTGCTAGAGCTTGTATATTTATCGTTGTTTGAGTCAATTGAACATCATTTTGAACTGATCTCATTAAATACTTATAAAATCGGTTTGCGTGTATGTGGTTGATCTATGGGTGTATCTGACTGATATCTATGGGTGTATTTTTCATTGCAGTAAAAATGGAAGGCAAAAACCAAGCTTAAAAAAATGTAAGAACAAATATATGTCTTCGATCAAATTAGTTTTTCATAATAGAAATATATCTAAGTCTAATTTTGCTTTGTTTACAGCAAATCAAGGACCTAAAGTGTGCAACCCATCTGTTGAGTGAGAAATTCAGAAATATGAGTGAGGAGAAGTGATGCAATAAGACTGTCCAGGCCATCCTCATTGTTATTGAGTCCATTTTGTCAGATAGATTCTAATGATATTGTCACTGATTAATGTAACTGTTATATACTCTTGTAAGAAATTGAACACATGGTGTAAATATATTTGATCCAATTATAAGTAAATTTTTTTTCCATAATTAAACTCTCTCTGGTGTATTCAAAATGTCTGATTTACAGGTACTATAATATGAAGTGGTGATCCAGATAGATTGGAACCCATATATGACGGTCTGCATAGAGATCTGCATAATACACCCAAACACAGACTATAAATACACCCGATAAAAAATTAAATTTACACCTCTGCTGCAGATTTTAACAATTCATTTTTGTTTACAAGTCTTACAAGTTGGGTCTAACACGCGCGTTACAGAAGAAGAAGCAGAAGAAGATGGGCCTAATACGCGCGTTACAGAAGAAGAAGAAGAAGAAGAAGAAGAAGAAGAAGAAGAAGAAGAAGCGTGAATATAAATGACTTGTATGATTTGTATGGAAAAGCGTTCTCTCTTTGCCTTCGATCTCCTTCAGTTTTTTTCGATTTTCATGGTTTCTGAAATCAAGCTTTGAAATTGTTTTGAAGATGATGGAACTTCAAAAATACACCCGAACGATTACAAAAATACACCCAAACGATTATAGAAATACATACAAAGGATTACAGAAATACACCCAAACAGTTACAGAAATACGATTACCGATTACAGAAATACACCCAAAAGATTTACAGAAATACACCCAAAGAATTATAGAAATACACCCAAAGGATTACAAAAATACACCCAAAGAATTTAAGAAATACACCCAAAATTCGTTGAAGTACACCTTATGCATAATTCAGAACTCTCTCTCTTTTTCCTCCTCATCTTCTGCTGCTGCTTCTTCTTCTTCAAAAACAATTTTAGAGCTTGATGTCAAAAAATAATGGAAACCGAGAATAATGAAGAAAGAAAACAAAGAGAAAAGCACGTAAATGAAGAAGAAGAACAGGAAGAGGAAGAAGAATGTGTAGCAAGAAGAAGAAGAAGAAGGAGAAAGAGAAGGCAAGAAACGTACCTTGAATAATGTTTCTTTGTTTTTTCTGGTGATTTTGATGAAGGAGAAAGAGAAAACGAAAAGAGGAGAAGAAATTTCAATAAAAAAAGAAGGAGGAAGAGAAGAAAAAGAGACACAGAGAAAGAAGAAGAAGAAGAAGAAGAAGAAGAAGAAGAAGAGGAAGAGGAAGAGGAAGAGGAAGAGGAAGAGGAAGAGGAAGAGGAAGAGGAAGAAGAAGAAGAAGAAAAAGAGGCACAAAAAAAAACGTGAAACGGCGTGAATATAGCGCGTGTAAGTGACGTAGGAGTTGCAGCACGTTTTGGTGGATTAGGCGTTAATGAACTTGTAATAATTACAAGCCCTAATCGCTTGTATACTGAGCTTTTCTCTAAAAAAAATTAATTGATATTGGTTAAAAAAATTAACTCCTCAGTTAAACTCAATGACGGAAAATGCTCAATTTTTTTTTAAATTTTGAATTTTGAAATGGAGAGGGGAGAGAGCGGGGGAGAATCTTTGAGGGTGGCACATAGCGAGGCAGTCGGCCATGCCAGCGAGAGCAATAAGGGGGAGAGTGAAGGTGGGCATGCATCAGGTGAAAAGGAGGGAATTAAAGGAGACAATAACAAGATTCAAGGTCAGCGGATATCGTTCAGAGATAAAGTTGTGGGTGCCTCAACAAGAAGAGCTTTGGAGGTTGCTGATTCTCTTGATGGGGATAAGATGGCTATAGTAGTTGGTAAGCAAGGCGATTCGGAGATACCAACTGTGACGTTTACTGAAGAAGCAAAAGAGATATTGCCAAAGCCCTACAAAGATGCCATCGTGATCAAAGTTCTTGGAAAAAACTTTAGCTATACGGCGATCACGCACAGGCTTAAAGGAGTCTGGAGAACCAAAGGAGGATATAAGGTACTAGATATCGGTTTTGGCTATTTCTTAGTCAAATTTGATCTCTTGGAGGATATAGAAAAAGTTCTCCTTGGAGGACCATGGATGATTACTGGTAGTTATGTTGCGGTTAAACCTTGGAGTTCTTCATGCAGACCTTGTGAAAACACTTTTGGATCTACCATGGTTTGGATAAGAATCACAGGTTTAAACATTAACTATTATCAAGAGAGAGCCATGAAAATGATTGCGTCAGCTGTTGGTAAACCGATCCGCATCGACTTAGCCACCAAGTCTGCAGAGAGGGGAAAGTATGCATGAGCATGTGTGAAAATTAACTTAGGACTTCTAGTCATAAAAAAGATTCAAGTTAATGGTCATATGTATGACATAGAATATGAGCACTTGAATTTAATTTGTGAAAAATGTAGCTTCTTTGGACATATCACAAGAGAATGTGCGAAAGAGAACAACAATGGCATTGGGAAGGAAACCATGGTGAAGGAGAAAAATTTGCCGTCACTGTTTCCGGTGGATAACAACGAGAAAACGGCAGAAGGTAGTCAAATCCCAGTAAAAAATCAAAATTCAACTTTTGAATTTGGAATTAATGCCAAATCAATTCCAATTATGGAGAAGCATGGAGCAGCGGGTCTTGTGCATGATAATTTACAAGAATCACGCATGGATAGAGATACTCAAGCAAAAGAGGGTGAATGGGTTACAGTTAGTAGAAAAGGCAAGAAAAAAGTGGGTAAAGGCCTCAATGTGGTGCCAAAAAAAGCCAATGTAGCAATATGCTCCAATTTGGTGAGTAAGAAATTTTCTTTTGGGTATAATAAAATGCATGTTGGATCCTCATCAAATGCAAAGGTGA
Organism: Arachis ipaensis; assembly: GCF_000816755.2. Taxonomy (NCBI): domain Eukaryota; kingdom Viridiplantae; phylum Streptophyta; class Magnoliopsida; order Fabales; family Fabaceae; genus Arachis; species Arachis ipaensis. Next base: position 26,205,628 of record NC_029792.2, read on the forward strand.
AGTCTTTATCAAATTCAAAGGTGGAGCCTAAGGAAAAGAAAGATCCTCCATCCACGCTTAGCTCTTTGGGAACAACTCAGGTGGCTTTCAAGGATCAGAGTACTCATTTTTTTTAAAGCATGGCACAAAAGGCAGCGTCCTATTTCGCTTCAAAACTCACCTACTGAAGCATTGTCAATGGATTCTCGAGTACAAAAGGAGCTTGATAAAGCTAGTGCAACAACAAACTTGGAGAACCAACCTCAACAGAAGAATGATGGTTCTGCGACGCAAGTCCACCAGAAGACAATTGGAGACAGGGGTCCATCAACGTGAGGTAGAATGATTATAAATTCCAATTATTTAATTTATTTTTATGAATTGTGACCATTTAAATATTATTAGTTGGAATGTAAGGGGGCGTCAAATAAGATGTCTCGGTGCACTGTAAGGAGTTAGTACGAAAATTTCAACAAACTTTTTTTATTTTGGTGGAAACTCATATTGGGTTTGAAACTATGAAAGAATTTTGGGGGAGATTAGGCTATTATCCTGTAGGGATTGTAGATGCTGTTGGACATAAGGGAGGAATTTGGTTCCTCTCTGCTAATTTAAAATTTTCTTGTAAAATTCTTTGGGTTATGAATCAATGTGTAACTTTGGAAATTGATGGTGGTGGGCGAAGATGGATTTGCAGTGCGGTTTATGGCAGCCCTCAAGCCACTAATAGAGTAGAATTATGGAGTCATCTGCTTGATATTGGTTTGTGCATTCAGGACCCATGGGTGGTGGTTGGGGATTTTAATGATATTTTGAGTGTTCATGAGGTGAAGGGGGGTAATTACTATTCGACTCGCAGTAGTGTCTTTACAAGTACTCTAGATTCTTGTGGTCTTTTTGATCTGACAACCTCTAGAAGACGGTTTACTTGGTTCCGTAAAATTCAAGGAAACAGAGAAATTGCAAAGAGATTGGATAGAGCTTTCTATACTGCAGAATGACGTCTTCTTTTTCCAGAAACTTTTGTTGAAGTTCTTAACCGTTCCCACTCTGATCATTGTCCCCTACTTATCCGATGTCAAGGAGTTCCTATCAAGAAAGGAAACCGGCCTTTTAGATTCCAAGCGGCATGGGCAACGCATCCTGATTACAAGGCCATTGTTCATAAATCTTGGAATAGTACAGACTTTGGCATCCATAGGAAGTTGTTGGGGGTTCAAGAAGTTTCGTTGGAATTCAACTCTACGGTCTTCGGCAATATTTTTATTAAAAAGAGGAAATTGGAGGCTTATTTGAATTGTATTGAACAGAAAATGGAAGCTGATGATGATCCGATTTTGAAGCACAAAGAGGAAGAATTGAGAGCTGAGTATAATCTAGTTTTGGCCCAGGAAGAATTGCTTTGGTACCAGAAGTTAAGAGATCAATGGGTTCGGTATGGTGGTAGAAATACTAGCTTTTTCCATATGCAAACCATCATTAGAAGAAAATCTAACAAGGTTCATGGGTTGCTGGTCAGTGATGGGTCCTGATCTGATGATCCGGAAGTTTTGCAAAGAGAAGTTGTTCTTTTTTTCAAAAATATTTTTTGCTCTACTGAGCCTGTTGAGGTTAATTGCATGGGAGAAATTCCTATGGCATCTCTTAGCCAGGATGCTTGTGATAATTTGTCTACCCAGTAACAATGTTGGAGGTTAAAGAAGCTCTGGATAATATGAGCTCGTTCAAAGCTCCTGGACCGGATGGTTTTCAAGTTTTTTTCTTCAAGGAATATTGGGATGTGGTGAGTCATGAGGTGTGGCGTACTGTTCAGAAAGCATTCTTAGGGGAGACTTTAAGCCATTCTTTGTTGGAAACTTTGATTGTTCTTATCCCTAAATGCGACCCTCCAACTAGATTGAAGGATTTTCGGCCAATAAGCCTTTGTAATGTAATTTATAAGCTAGTGACTAAAGTGCTGGTTAATAGATTACGACCTTTTTTGGATGAGATTGTTAGCCCAACTCAGGGAGGGTTTATACATGGTAGAGGAGCGCCTGATAATATTATTGTAGTCAAAGAAGTTCTTCACTTTCTTAAGCAGACAAAGTCTAGAAAAGGAGCTATGGCTTTTAAGATTAATTTAGAAAAGGCTTATGATAGAGTTGATTGGAATTTTCTTGAGCACACTCTTGAATCTTTTGGCTTTCCTTCTCTAATTATTCGGCTTGTAATGAATTGTGTTCAGCCTTCAAATCTTTCCATCCTTTGGAATGGGAATAGATTGGACAGCTTCCAACCTCGCAGAGGGCTCAGGCAAGGAGATCCAATTTCTCCTTATTTATTTGTTTTGTGCATGGAGAGATTGGCGTGCTTCATTTCCAAACAAGTTGACAAGGGTATTTGGGATGGTGTGGCTGTTTCTAGAGGAGGACCTAGAGTTTCTCACTTGATGTTTGCAGATGACCTCCTCCTTTTTTGTAAAGCGAAGAAAAATCAAGTTTAGAATGTTGTGCACACCTTGGAGTTGTCCTGCAAAGCTTCAGGTATGAAGGTTAACATTGAAAAATCTAAAGCTATTTGTTCTAGAAATATCTCTAATAGAAGGAAGGAAATGTTGTCTGGTGTTTCTCATATTCCTTTTACTAGTGACCTAGGCAAATACTTGGGGGTGAACCTTAATCATCCTCGAGCTGCTAGGTCTATTTTTTCGGACTCTTTAGAGAAGATCAAGAATAGGCTGGCTAGTTGGAAAGGTCGGCTCCTTAACAGAGCAGGCAGGCTTGCTTAATTAAATCTGTTGCTTCTTCTCTTCCTATTTATCAGATGCAAGTGACTCTTTTTCCTACTTCGGTTTGTCAAAAGATTGATTCTGTGCTTAGACAATTCTTGTGGAAGGGAAAGGTGGGGGAGCGTTGCTTACATTATGTCAAGTGGAGCAAAGTTGTCACTCCAAGAAAATATGGAGGCTTGGGAATTAGAGATACCCAGTGTGTAAATTTTGCTTTATTAGGAAAGCTTGTTTGGCAATTACTGCATAATAATGATAAGCTTTGGGTAAGAATTATGTTGGCAAAATATTTATCTGGGAGGTCTTGCTTTTCACCCAATTTTTTTAATAATGTTTCAAGAACTTGGCGAGCAATTTATAAGACAATAGAAAAGCTTCGTGATGGTTTTAATTGGTGTACAGACAGGATGTCTCAATCCTTTTGGTATCATGCTTGGCGACCATGTGGAACGCTAGCTCCTTTGGTTCCTTTTGTGCACATCTCTGATTCTCACTTGAAGCTAGAAGATGTCTGGTACCATGGACATTGGCGGTGGGATATTCTTTGCACAATGATTCCGGAAGAAGTTAAACTTGATTTGATGCTCTTTGATCCTATCAAGCAGGCAGGAGATAAAACAGGTTGGTTTTGGACAAACTCAAATACTCTCACCTACTCGACTAAAAGCGAGTATGAATGGCTATTGAAGAAGAAATTTGGCTGGAACGATAATGAAAATTGGCTTTGGCTTTGGCGCTTGAGAATACCGGAGAAGATAAAGTGTCTGCTCTGGCTTTGTCTCAACAACGGAGTTCCCACAGCTAGTTACCGGTTTCAAAGAGGTCTTGCTACTTCTGATTTTTGTCAGCGATGTTATCTTGCTCTAGAGGATATTAACCACTACTTTAGGACTTGCCAAAAAGCTCGTCAGATTTGGATTAGCTTAAATTTGGGAATGACCGCTGAGGACTCTAGTTTGGATTTTGTGTCTTGGATTCATTCTAACCTCAACAAAAATGAGTTTCTCTTTGCAGCGGCCTTTTGGTGGATTTGGAGGGACAGGAACAATGACATCTTCCATCAAGATGATCCATGGAATAAGGAGAAAATTGTTCACTTAGTTCAACATGCTGCTCGCGATTTCTCTAAGGTTGTTACCAACCAAAAACATATTATTCCTTCCTCTTTGTAATATAACTGGGAACCACCTCCAATGAATGTCTGTAAAGTGAACTGCGATGCAAGCGTTTTTGAAAATGGGCAATTAGCTGGCTTTGGATGTATTATTAGAGACAGCATGGGAATTTGGATGAAAGGTTGTTCTGCTAGTATACCTCTTTCTAGTGTTCTCTCTTGTGAGCTTCATGCTATTTGGAGAGGGCTTGTTATGGCTTGGGATTGCGAGTGTAAAGAGGTCATATGTGAAACTGATAATCTTGATGCGTTTCTTCTTGTTTCGCGAGGCACAATCAGCATGATTACGAATGACTCTGATCTGCTTGACAAAATCAAAGAGATGCTTCAGCGCAATTGGATAGCCACTTTAGTGCTCATCCAGCGTACAGCAAACAGAGCGGTTGATTTAATGGTTAAGACTGCTGCTTTAAACAAGCAGGTGTACCTGGAGTGGTTACAGCCCCCTAATAATTTAGACATTATTATTAGAGAAGAGTGCTACTCTTTCTCTTAGATGTTTTTTCTTTGTGTTATGTTCAGTCACCAAAAACTCAATGACGAAGCTTATGTGGGACAAATTGGGGCCATGGCTCCAAATTGTTTATAAAAATATTAGTAGTTCTTATGTCAAAGGATAAATTTAGTTCAATTTTTAGTCCTCTTCCTCTCAATTAAGATTTTGATGTGTTCAATTCTCATTTTTTTTATATTTTTTCTATAATTTCTAATTTCAAAGCATTAAAATCTCTTAGATTTGGAAATTGCTTCTCAAAAATTAAAAAAAAAAAAACTATTCACTTAGTACCTAAATACACATATTTTTTTTCCTAAATGCAGTGTAACTTTTTTAATGATAGAAATAGCTGCAATAAAATTAGGTATTTTTTATTTATTTAGTTAAGATACCCCAACAATATACAATAAAAATTCAATCTCAGTTTTGAAAGTATAAGACAGGCAATGGACGCTGTTGATTCAGTGTTGGAACCTCTCAAAGAATTCTCCAAGGACAGCGTAAGGCTCGTCAACCGTTGCCATAAACCCGATCGCAAAGAATATTTCAAGGTAGCTGTTAGTACTGCAATCGGAATCATGGTTATGGGATTCGTTGGCTTCTTCGTCAAGCTCATCTTCATTCCCGTTAACAACATCATCGTCGGATCTGGTTAGGATGATGATGACAGCCACAATCACATAAAGAGAGTTTTCAAGCAAATGGTAGCAACAGTTGTTCCCATATCAACTTTTTGTTGATCATAATTATGCCGTATATTACTTTTTATTTTTCCATTCTTCATATCTTTAGGAACATTACAGTTTTAATTTAAATTTAACAATTTTTTTACATGTGTTAGAGTTGGCACCGTTTAATTTAGCACTGATGAGAGAAAAATAGTTGATTGATTTACATGTAACATTAGTGTTATGCTTTTTTGTTTTCACGTTGAAGCTGAAAGTTCAATTTGATAGACAAAATGGTCCGTTACATATTTGATAAAATCCGTTGTGGTACTTAAAAAAAAATTGTTCTCTCATAACATACCATAACAATAACATATAATAAAAATTATTGATTTTTTTTATTTTTGGTGAAAAATTACCATATTTTTTTTTTCAATTCCTCCCACAATAAATAATCAATCTTTTAATTTAATTCAGAATTTAAACGATTTCTGTTACATCCATCCAAGTAAAAATCCTACCTCAATCTTAGTTACCATTGTTCTGACAGAAAACAACTACCATTTATAGAATAGATCATTCACTATAGCCATAATTTCCAAAAAAATAGGAAAAGTATAGGTAACCAATAATATTTTTGAACAATATGTGAACAATGTGAATTAATAGGGTTAAAAGAGTAAATTAATCTTAAATTTGATTAGTAGCATTAAATTAGGGTGTAGTGTATTTTTATTTAATTGGTGGTTGTTCATGTTGTTCAAGATAGTCATTGTTTACCTAGCACTCCCCCAAAAATAAATATGAATTTTTTACCGATAGTTCCGTTTGCACTTCCTCGCAGTTTCGTTTTCGTCTGCGCCTCCTTCCGACAGTTCCGTCTACACCTCCTTCCGACAGTTCCGTTTACGCCTCCTTCTGGTAGTTCAGTCTACGCATCCTTTCCGCAATTCCGTCTGCGGGAAGACAGTTACGCGCTCTATGCGCCTTCTGAAAATTATTCTTATCGCACTCTACGCGCCCTCTGAAGATCACTCTTATCGCGCTTTACGCGCACTCCGAAGATCACTACTTGCTCTTTCTCCGTCAAGCATAGCATCTGCTTCTATGTTTCTGCATCACTTTCATCTTTTCTTTTCTTATCCTTCCGAGTCCAATAGACCCAAAATTATCGTATTCTACGCGCCTTCTATTATCGCGCTCTACACGGCCTCTCTTATTGCGCTCTACGCGCCTTCTAAAGATCGCTGCTTGCTCTCTCTTCCTCAAACACGACATCTCCTTCTATGTTTCTGCATCACCACACCATATGCATTTTCCTCAACTATTTCATCGGAACTTATGAATTATTGACATCTTCTATCCACCAACTTGTGGGAGCATATTAAATTTTTGTATTATTTTTATTTGTTATTTTATTTTTTTCTTCTTATCTTATTTTAAAATTCAAAATCAATTTAATGCTTTTCGGTAACAAGTTTTTTCTTTATAAATAAGTGCATCATAAATAAGATTTTTTATAAATAAATTTTTTAATAAATTATTGTTAAAGCTTTAAAGATCCGGTTTTCACCTGATTTGGAATCGGTATAGTTGTGGCCCAAAAATATTTAGGTTTCATTGGATCTAAGACCAAATTAGAATCTAAAAAATAGATCCGATGTATATTTAGAATCGAATCTAAGTCAAGATAAACTCGATTTTACCCTATCTATAAACACCTCTACAAAAAGGTTTTGTTTCTAGCAAAGATATGTTACAAAACACCACTAACCTTTGGACTCAAATATTAGGAGCTATGATTCACGGACACGAGACACGACACGATACGAGACACGTTGACACGCGAATTTTAAAATCTTACATGACACGGGGACACGCATATATATAAAATATAAAGTATTTTTTAGATAAATTATAATGATATTTTGATATTTTATTGATATTAAAATATAAAATAAAATTTTTTAATTATTTTTAATGTCTTATTTTAATTATATCAAGTATTTAAAATATTTTTTGTTTTAATAAATAATAATATATACTATATCTAAATTTATTTTAAGAATATATATTAAGAATAAGACTGGACACGCAGACACGTGATGGTATTTAAGTATGTCTAGGCGTGTCCGGAGAAGAATTTTTTATTTTTTATTAAGACACAGTTGGACACAGCAGACACGCGTGTCAAACGAGTGTCGTGTCCAAAATGTGTCTGACACACAGACACGATAACTCAGCGAAGCGTCCGTGCTTCATAGATTAGGAGTGGATACCCCACCAGCCACCACCACGTGTATTATGACACCACTCTTTTGTCATCTAAGGAACTTAAAGATCTTTGTTAGATTTAGATGCACAATATATATTGTGTGTTCATCCAAGCCATATCATAAGATTTGATGTTTCCTTCATTTTTCACATTCAAGTACCATGTTTCGTTGGAACCTAACCAATATGTGTTGGAGATAATTTGCACTCTCTCTCTCTCTCTCTCAAAATTTGAAGGGTGAGATTAAAACTTTCCCCTATATACCATAAGTAGCAACAAAATCCATAACTATAAGGAAATAAAGTAGAGTATATTTTAAGGAAAGATTTTGAAATGATTTTAATGATCTTGATTTTTTTTAGCATCATTTTACAGCTTGATACAAAATAAATGAATTCAACTAGGAAATTAAATATTTTCCTATCAATATCAGTCCTTTAAAAAAATTACATTTTATTCTAAATTCTAAATCTTTAAACTTAAACCTCCAAAAAGTGAAGTTAAAAAAATATTTATTCAAAAGAAATTTAAGCAGCGTAACAAAAACGAAACTGTTGTACAAACTCTAAAAAGTACGAAAAATTTTTTTGAAATATGTTTCTTTTCATCATACTTACTAATGTTAAAGTATTCTTTTATGGAATTATTTATCACCATTATTTTTATTATATTGTTTAAGTATTAACCTTTTTGTTTTAATTCAATATCAATTCGCTAGTACTATATGAAATACACATGAGGGTTGTTGTAAGACCCACAAGTAGAGGAATAACCAGAAAGCATTAAACACAAAAAGGATAACAGATTCTACAGACGGAACACTATAACATAAAATCAGAGAATGATTTCAGAAGTGTTAGAAGTAAATAAGGATGTAATTTCACAATAATTTTGATGGTAATGTTAAAGAGATTATTGTGAAATTATTGTTTGGTGTTTTTTTTGTGACTGAAATAAACTAAATAAAGAAAAACAAAACAAACAAAATAAGGAACTGCTTAAATAGAGGGACAGTCCCGTTTAAGACTATTCTTAAATTCCTCCTAAGGTGAAAGAAGCTCCACATGTGAAAGTTGTAACTTCATCGCCATCTTTGCCATAGTATCTGCCATCGTGTTTGCATCTCTCATAATCAAACGAAAGTCAATACGCTAATTCCAATGCATGATATCTCTTATTTTGAGCACCAATGGATCAATAAGCCCAAAATCATCTTGAGTAACAAGATTAAATGCTTCCACACAATCTGTCTCACAAATAACATCTCGTTGACCCACATCTCAAGCTAAGAGATATCCTCTCCAAATGGCAAACAATTCTCCTTGAAGAATACTATTACTCTCAATCATTCCCAAACACCCCATTTGCCAACTCCCATTACAATATCTAATAATACAAGCAAAACCAACACTATCACCCGAACCAAAATAACTAGCATCACAATTAATCTTAAAAGTACTAATGGATGGGGGATTCCAAAAACCATTTAGAGTAGAGGGAAGGGACATACGTTGTAATTCAAAAATATTCCTAAACTCCTTTTCTGAAGATAATGTCAGACAAATCACTTTTTTCAGAGGCCAAGTTTCATGAGGATTAAAGATGTCATTATTCCTTGCTCGCCATATCCACCAAAGTCTCGAAAAGAACTTGAACGGATGCTCTCTGCTATGATACAAGAACCAGTTCTTCAAATCCAAAGGATGACAAGAAATATCCAATCTATGCCAGACAAGCTGAGCTTTTGGACAATTCCGAATACAATGTAAAACTGATTCCTGGCTAGAAAGACATCTTGGACACCTATCTGATGACGACATCCCTCTTCTAAAGCGAAAACTTACAGTAGGAAGAGCCTCTTTAAGACACAACCAAGCCAAAAACTTATGCTTTTCTGGAACAAGCTGACGCCAAAGCCAAAGCCAATTCTCCCGCTCCTCCCAACCAAATAGCTGCTTACACAACCACAAGTAACCATTGCGTGAGTCATAGCCTTTGGCAGCAGACCCACACCAATACCAACCCACTTCCGGACCTGCTTGTTCATCTGGATTGTAAGAGACAATATTACCTTTTAGCTTTTGATATAAAGGAGAATAAAGAGTATCCAAATGCCACCTACAAACCGACCAAATATCCTGTATCCGGAGATTCGAATCAGAAATGTGAACATAATCCATCTCATTAGATAACCGTCATTCTCTCCTCCAGCTAGAAAACCAAAAATTCTGGTTCAAATCTCCAATACACCAAGCAAACCCATCATTCAACACTTTCCAAGCCTTGCAAAGACACCTCCAAATGGGAGAGTCCTTGTTCTTAGGATAACTAAAACAGTCATATAGAGATGATCGGTATTTGACATCCAACAATTGGACCCATAGCTTGTTTGACTGCTGGAAAAAAATACAAACTAGCTTCCCAAGAAGAGCAATATTTACACAATAAGGATCTCTAACCCCCAAACCTCCATATTTTTTTGGAGTAACCAGTACCTTCCAACTAACGAGATTCAATCCTCTTCCATCAACTTGTCATTTCCAAAGAAAATTCCTCATCATAGACTCTAATTTACTAATAATTCCTTTGGAAAAATAGAGACCTGCATCTGGTACATGGGAATAACGGCTGCAACAGAATTAACCAAACAGAGTCTACCAGCCCGATTGAGTAAATTCCCTTTCCAGCTTGCTAGCCTACTCCAAATCTTATCCAGGACACCATTGAAAGCTGAACGAGTCACCCTAGAATGGCTAAGGATAACTCCAAGATACCTGCCCAAGTCCTGGACAAATCTGATAGAGGATACCTCAGTGAAAATCTCTTTCCTTATTGCAGAGACATTCTTGGAGCAAAGCGCTTTAGACTTCTCCACATTAATCTTCATCCCAGATGCTTTGCAAAAAGTCTCTAAAACCAACATCACATTTTGCACTTGTCCCTTTGTAGCTTTACATAATAGAAGCAAGTCATCCGCAAACATTAAGTGGGATATTCTTGGTCCCCTTCTAGAAATAGCAACCGGCTCCCACAAGCCAAAATCAACCTGATGACTAATAAAGCATACCAATCGCTCCATACACAGCACAAAAAGATAGGGTGACATAGGGTCTCCTTGTCTAAGACCTCGACTAGGAGTAAAGTCATTCAGACGATTCTCATTCCAAGGAATAGATAAGGAAGAAGCAGTGACACAATTCATAATCAAATTAATTGTAGGAATAGGAAAACCAAAGCTCTTTAGGGTATGAGCTAAAAACCTCCAATCAACTCTGTCATAAGCTTTCTCCAGATCAATCTTAAAGGTCAGTGTGCCTTTCTTTGATTTAGTCTTCTTCATAAAGTGGAGAACTTCTTGAGCAATAATAATGTTGTCAGGAGTTCCTCGTCCCGGAATAAATCCTCCTTGAAGCGGGCCAACAATCTCCGCAAGATGAGGACGAAGCCTATTAACAAGGACCTTCGTGATGATCTTGTAAACTACATTGCAGAGACTAATCGGTCTGAAATCTTTTATAGATACCGGTGATTCAACCTCCGGAATAAGAACCAGTAAAGTCTCCAACATTCTCGAATCAAGAGTAACACCGAAGAATGCTTGCTTAACCATCTTCCAAATATCAAGACTAATGATCTCCCAATATTCTTTGAAGAAGAAAGCTTAAAACCCATCAGGATCCAAAGCTTTAAAAGAGTTCATGTAAAAAATATTGTTTGGTGTTTGAGTATATATGATAGGTTAGGTAAAAATAAAAAACTAATAAAAAATATGTATTACGTATATTTTATTGTTGTTTTTGTATTTGCTATTCGTATTGGAACTTCCTCTTTTTTGGAATCGAAATCTTGCTATAACATCTACGAAACAAAATAATACTAAATGATTTGAAATTTAGATTCTCTAAATTTTGAATTTTTACTTGAGAAGGTAAAATGTGATCTTTCATCCTTGAATGGTTTATCTCTTATATTTTTTCTTGATCCCACCTATAAAATAAATAATGAGAGATCACATTTTATCTTTTAAAGTAAAATTTTTAAAATTTAAAAAATCCAAATCCATTATTTAAAACTAATTTAGAAGAGAATCCGACCTAAACATGTTTAGTCTTAAATCAATATATGCTAATTAATATTCAATATGTACTTCATTCGGTTAGAGCGTTAGTTTTAGGGATGACAATAGATTTCTATAGGAGTGGAGGGTCCTCCCATGCTCTTGCCTCGTTTCTATTTAGTAAAATGTATTTCTTCTCTGTTCTATCTCTATCACCGATCTCGTTTATTTTTTCGCAAAAATTTTAAATTTATTTTAAAAATTAATACAACTATAATAAAATCATTTTGTCATCCCTAGTTGGTCTTATGGGCGGAAGTTCGCGAGTTCAAGCCTTCCAGGACCAAAACAGATTATTCTTGTGTTGTTATTCCAAGATTTTAATCAATGTTTCCTTGATGATGATATTTCATTTTCAAAAGAGCACAGCTGGGAAATAATCATATAATTAATACCTCCTCACCTCACCTCATCTTTTTCTCTTATTTTCCTCTTGTTATTAATTTCTTGTTTAGACTTCTACTCTTTCAAGAGATCAAACATCTCCTTCAATGTTGTTGGCTTGTCATTGCATTATTGAGCAATTCTATCTATCTCTCTTTTGCTCTCAATTTATGTGTACTCTTGCAATGTATCACTTCTTACTACCCACCATTCATCATCCTCTTCAAGAAAACTCCTGTTTGCTTTTTTTTTTCCCCTTCTCTCTGCTTGGTATGTGCCCCTTAACCATTTCATATCTTTAGCTTTTATCCTTGGCATTCAATATGATTATGATTATTTTTTGTGCCACAAACTTCAGCATGGAATTATTTTCATATTCTAAGGGAATAGGACTCTTTTTTTTTTTTTTGTTACTTGTGTGATTTAGTGTTGTAAATTGTTTCAAGAGTTCTGGGTGCAACATCAAAAGAAATAAACATAGATTGCTGATTTTAATTTGGATATAAATTCCATGGTGTTAATAGAAAAGGCATCTATTATGATGGAATTTCGACAAAATAGTTTTTTCTCATTTAAAATATGCGTCTTGTTTGTATTTTTATTTTTTATTTTCATTTTTAATAATTTTTATTTCTAATATTACATTATTGGATAGCCTCAATTCTCAAGCTTTTACATATTGATAATTTGCATAATACTATGGAAAGGGTTAATGCATCTGATAAGGAAGTTAAGGCTAATTATAAATAAGTAAATAACCAAATAATAATGTTCCTCCATCACACTAATGCATGGATCTATGAAGAAATTTACTATAAGTTGTTGGATGGAATATTACTGTGCAGGTTACTTGTTAAGAAACAGGAATGGGTGCAACGAAAGGCTGTTGGATACTATTCAAACAGAAAAAGAAACCCAAAGAAGATAAATCCCAAGAAGAAAAGGTGATTTCTCCATAATTTTCTCCAAAAATACTATATGTATAAAGAATATCAGTTCTTATGCATTTATATATAAATACATGTGATGATTATTTTCAATATGTATTTATTTTAAAATGTATTCTATACGAATAACTGATTTGGTAGTTGTGTATATGAAGCATTATTGAATTTTTTCTCTTCTATGCACTTTTCGGAATAATTAGTTAACCAAGTTGCACTTAAATCTGTTAAATTTACTATATATATCTTTAAGTAAAAACAACAACTAAGAATTGAAATTTTTAAAATTCCCCTTCAATTAAAATTTTTAACTCTTGATTTCCAAGCCATTGTCAATAAAATCCAGTGAAAATGAAGTAATTTGAATATTGAAGATACATTTAAAAGCGTTTTAAGAACATGGTGTTTTTTGGTTTCTCACCGGTCCTTGAATATAGGTAAATCCTACCGAAGAAAAGATAAACGAAGAATCCTTGAATGGAAAGCAAAGCAGTAATGAAGAGTCAAGTAGCATCATCCCTAATGAAGGTGGTTTGATAATGGACAGAACAGTTCCTTCAAGGTTGATTGATAATATTGCTGCTACAAGGATCCAAAATGCATTTCGCTCTTTTATGGTACAGTTTTAAAATAATCTCATTACGCATAACCCTTTCTAATTGACATCATTAATTTTTTCAATAACAACTGTACTTTATGCAGATATCAAGTGTGTTTAGTGTACGAATGATGTTATTGGTTATAAAGTAGTTAGCAATTTGTTGAGAAACCTAACATATCCAAATCCAAATATAATGGCTTTTCAACGTATCAACTATGCAAAATTGATTTATCCTTGTAAAAAAAAAGCATTTCATGTTGCTTATAATAGTAAACACAAGATCTTGACAAATTGTCACAAATATAATTGCTTGATTTTCAAGGCTAGAAACTTGGCTGCATTTCTCCATGTTTTGATGAAACAAACCTGTTCTTTATAAATTATAATCTTCCTAACAATCAAGTGTACGTGGTTGCTCCCATCAACTAGTTATGAACAAAAGTGAAAATCTAAATAGCACTTCCTTGTTGGTTTCATAGATCAAGTTTAAGTACCATGTAACAATGCACCGAATTGAATTCATATAATTTAGCATAACAATTTGAATCATGGGAGATGAACATAAATCATTATTTAAATTATACCATCAAATTACACTAGAGCATGATGAATCAAATTCAACCTACTACACCAAATAGATGTTGGATTTCCACATATCAACTCCGTCAATCGGACAATGAGTACACCAAATATTTCTCTAAGAACATTAAATGATACCCCTTCTCGCATACTATGCAGGCAAGAAGAACATTAAACCATCTAAAGGGAGCAGAGAAATTTGAAGCTTTGATTCAAGATCACCTGGCCAGAGAGCAAACAGCAACTGCATTAAGCTATATACATTCATGGAGCAGAATACAAGACGAGATTAAAGCTCGCAGAATCTGTATGATAACAGAAGCTCGTGTTAAGCAACGGAGATTGGAAAGCCAGCTAAAACTCGAAGCTAAGATTCATCAGCTAGAGGTACACATTGTTTCAACCATCTTCTCGCAATGACTTGGTTTCTGTCGATTTTGATGGGGTTATCAAAATAGCAGCCATCACTTCTCTCTGTTTCTTGTAATGCTGTTTGGTAAAATGCATGCTAGGTGGAATGGTGCGGCGGTTCAGAAACAATGGAAGAGATAATTTCAAGGTTATATCAGAGAGAAGAAGCCGCAATTAAACGCGAGCGAGCCATGGCATATGCCTTCTCTCATCAGGTACAAACCTTGATCAACTTGCAGCACATCACATACCAATTGTTACAAAGAATTCCACCACATTTTTTCACACCTAAACACTGATTTAGCACATAGAAGAGATGTAACAGAAACATTTCTAAAAGCATGCCTTAATTATTGCAGTGGAGGCCAAACTGTAGCCAATATTTCGGTCAGGCTTCCTATAGTCTCGGTAAGGAAAGCTGGGGTTGGAGCTGGACGGAGCGTTGGGTTGCAGCGCGTCCTTGGGAAATCCGGGTACGAGTTCATACCTCCAAGGTAAAGAAACTCAATAGCCTGCAGCAAAAGTCCAAGTTAGATAAGATGGACGATAACAAGAGCAAAGTTCCCTCAGCTACTCCTGCCCTGTCGAATGGGAAAGGAAAAGAAAACGACACTTGGGAGTTGTCAAAGAACTGTATACCTGAATAGGGTCATTTCTTTGAAGGCCTATACTATTTTTTCGGTTTGTTGTGTTTGTTTAACTATTTGGCTTGGTGAGAATCTACCATTTGGTGTGTACATTGCATTAGTAGAGATGCTATGGTTTTTGCTTCATAATGTATTGCCTAGTATTTCAAGGTTGCACTAAAAGAAGTAGAGAGTTAAATATCAATCATTTCTATTTGAAACCATAAGCACGCAACCAATTTGAACGCACATACTGATTCATAAGTTCTTTAAATGGATTGAGAAATCCTCACTCAAGGAATCAACAAGTTATAACTGAAAAATAATGTATGAATTATAGTCCAAAGAAAATTTCTGAAGCACTAAATGACTTGAGTATAAAGCAAAAAACCATACTAAATTCCCATAATAGTCCTTAGATTCTCTGCTTTCACCAATTTGGTATTGTGGTCCTTGAGATTGACCTACGGACATCATAGTGGTCCGTCGACCTCTTTTTGGCGCTCACTCACCAAAAGCAGTGATGAGTTGACACTCTTTGCCGTGCCAGACTAGTGTAAAACAATTTGACGCCTAATCATGGCCAACATGATAGTATTTTGATTCTTGTGAGCATGTAAACAAAGTCATTTGGGCCATCATTAGGCGCCAAACGAAAATGTCGTCGTTCCGCACTAGTCTAGCAAGGGAGTGCCAGCTCATTGCTGAGTTTGCTAAGTCAGCGACGGAGAGGAGTCGAAGGACCCCTATGGTGCCTGAAGTTCAATATCCGGGACTACAATATTACAAGTAGGATCTCAGGACCAAAACGGTGGAAGTCATGGATCTGAGAACCATTATGGAAATTTAGTCGTAAAAACCATATCAATATGAGCATAGCCACACAATTGCGTCAAAGGGAAAACCACAAAACATTTGATATATGCAACTATGCAAGATCCGCAAAACTGTTAGAGACACATATTCTAGTTTTACTCGAAACACACTAAAAAATGCAAAAACCGAAATTTCCAAGATAAAGTTGTTTGATACAGGTCCAATTAAAGTAAACAAGCAAAACTTTTGGAAAACATTATAAATTTTAAGAAAAGAAAAAAAAAAGATATCTTGGATTGGGATAGCCCGCGTGGCCATCACGGCCCCAGCAAGCAAAGAGAGGGGCTCTGACCGCGGGCAGTCTTCATCGCAGATTCCGACACAGCGGATGGCCGCTCCTCCGTGTCCATCTCTTCTCGGGGCAGAGCCGCCTGCAACTACCTCCAAGGGAGGAAGAAGGGTTGCTCCGCCCCCGCCCCCACATTGGAAGAAGGAAGAGTTGTTCGGAGAAGGCAGTAACAGCCGTGGCGGATCTGCTCAGATAAGATCAAGTAGTGTTAGGGTTTACTGGTTTAGGGTTTCTTAGTTGCCTTTATATATCAACCCTTATTTATATAGTTTTTACCGCATAATTACTTCGCTCCTTCAATTTTTTTATTTTAATAAAAAATATTTGATAAATTGCATGGTTCTGGAAAAACCGAACTGTACTGGCCGGTTAACCAAGAACCGGTCCGATTAACTCAAAGAACCGCTTGACAAAAAATTGGTGAAAAATCAGCCAAATCGACGGTAAACCGCCGGAATCAGCTCGATTTTTGGAGGCTCACCGGTTTGAATCCATACGCCTCAAAATTGCATCGTACACAAATCAGAAAAAAGAAGACCCACCCCACCCCCTTTCCATAAATGTAAAAATCGGTGAACTAAACCTCCAATTAGTTCGGTCTAGTATAAAGACTGTTTAAGGTCAAGAATCGATAAGAACCGGTGAAAATTGGTCAAAATCAATGAAAAATTGATCTAACCAAACCGTTCAAGAGAAAATTCTAAAATTAATAAAGAAGTGGCTTGAACATAAATCTTCCTTGTACTTAATACTTCTCTTGCCACTAAACTATTTTATTTCTTAATATTTTATATGCTAATTATTAATTATATAATAAAAGCGCACAATAATTTTTTAGATATTATTTTAATTTTATATTCACTTATATTTAAATTAATTATCTTTTTATTATTCATAA
>NC_029792.2:26222739-26257019 GCF_000816755.2 Arachis ipaensis
GTATCATCAAATATTCAATATGATTCCACGATATCTAGTTTCATTCAAGTAACGGATTCTAAAAATAAAATAAAATAAATCTTTATCATAAAAAAATACTAGAATTTTATATACTTATTTAATAATAATCGAATTATAACTTGTTGATTATAATTTGTTGAAACTTAATTGTTTCTAAAATATTAATAAAAATATATATTTTAAAATTTTAACTATTTTATATTTTTTATTTATTTAAGACCGATTCTACCAGTTCAACCAATAACTTATTAATTAAACCAATAAATTAATAAACCAGTAGTATGACCAGTTCAATTCTTACGACCCTTTCTCTCTAGGTCTCTCTCGCTCATAGAAAACCCTAATACCCTTCTTTGAGCAGCCATCATCCCAAACTCATCACCCAAACAGTCAAGGAGGTCACATAACCCTTCTCCTCGTCGTGGGTGCCATCATTGGAAAGGTCTGCTCGACCCTCTTCTCATCATTCGTCTTTTCCTCGCCGTCGCACGAAGGTCCGCGTTGAGCTCTTGGTGTCGCCGTCGCGAAGGTTGCTGGGTCCGTCAGTCATCGTCTCTTCGAGCTCTCTGTCTCTCTTCGAGTTCTTTCTCGCTCTCTTTGTCCGAGCTCACTTTCCTGTTCGAGTTCTCTATCACTCTCTCTGTCCGAGCTCACTTTCCTTCGCCGTCACTTCCTTCCTTCCTCGCCGCCGATAAGCACTTATGGTTCAATTTATTTTTGCTTGTTTTGAGTTGATTCTGTGAGTCAATTTGTTAATAATTCTGATTGTGTGATTCTGAGTTGCTAGGTTTTATGATTATGAGTTTGGATTTTTTTGCTTAGTTTTTATGTTTTTTAATTCTCGACTTTGGATCATGGTTCTGAAAATTAGACCGGACTAATCGGTTGAACCGATCGAACCGTAAACTGACTATTAACGATTTTGTTAACCATGTAAAACTACTAATTAAAAAACCGCTAACAAACTGTGGAACTGGCTGAGAACTGGTCGGTCAGACCAGAACCGGCCGGTTTGGATGAAACTATGTCGTTTTGGTTCCGCACTCACGAGTCATGACCTACCTTTTCCTTCCCTTCCGTCTTCATTCCCCAAATCATAAAGGAAGTTGAAACTTGAAACTAGCATCTCCACCGCCGCAAGGACGGCCGCCATCCGTCGCGCTCAGGCACTACCATCGTCGTCTGGTCGTCCGTGCTTCTTCCTCCTTCAAGAATCGCAGCTTCTTCCTCGAGCTCGGCGTGTCAGTCCCTGGTATTCATCTGCTCCGTCGCGCTCCTGCCGCCGTTCGTCGCGCGGTCAGGCACCATCGTCTTCGTCTGGTCGTCGTTCTCGAAGTCCCCAACCCACCAATTGCAGCTTCTTGCTCGAGCTCGGAGTCTTTGAGTCTGCTCTTCGTTTGCACAGCCGCAGGTTCTTCCAATTCTGAGTCGTGTTCGTCGCCTGGCCTCTGTCTCCGTCGCGCTTCTGCCCCTCTGCTCAGACTGCTCAGAAGAAAAACCCTTCTCCATTCCAATTTCCTTCCTTCGAGTTCAGAGAGCAGAAGCTCAACCAAGAAAAAAACCCGAGACTTCGAAGGTCAGTTCACTGCTAACTTCTTCTGCCTTTTTTATTTATGCCATCTTCAATGATTATTTGATTACTGATTATTTGAATGTTTTGTGTTTTAATTTTTTATTGAATGATTATTTTATTACTAATGAGCTCTGGTTCTGCTGTGTTGCTGTTTTTGTGTGTTGTGATTTTTTATTGAATGAGCTCTGGTTCTGCTGTGTTGCTGTTTTGTGTGTAGCTGTGTTGCTGTTTTGTGTGTACTTTATTTTTTATTCTGTAAGTTAACTACTTGCCCTTTCTCTAGTCTATAGTATCTTGCAATTTCATCTGTTTGTAGAATATGGGGTAGCTGACAACAACAAAGCTTCAAACCAGAATAATATAATATAATAGTGTCTTGTAATGTGAACAATAATTCTGACTCTAAGATGGTCACAATCAAATTTTATGCACAAAAAACATGTAATGTGACACTGTAATGCATCATTTATTCTCTGTTCTGAATTTCTAATTTCTGAATAATCATTGATAAGTTGTGTTGTTGTTGAAATTATTGATAAAAATGGCTTTGCTATGCTGCTGCTGTTTTTTAATTTCTGAGTCTGCTATTTTTGAATTTTTGTTGATAGATTTATTGATTTCAGGGTTTAGGGTAATTATTTGTTGCTGTTTTTTAATTTTTGTTGCTGTTAAACAAAGTGCTTGAACTGAATTGTGTGTTTTGAGGTCCTCTGAATCCTAGATCCCTTTCCAAATTAAAGGTTTTGACATTGAAAAATTGCCCCCTTTTTAAGAACCATTTTTTTGCAATGGGGCTATTCAATATCTCTCAGAGATCCAGAAACTGATTGCTTTAGATTAGAAGAACCTATTCCAGTCACAGAGATCGGTGAGGATGTTCTTCAAAAACTGGAGGTGCTGCTGCTAGCTAACTTGCCAAGACTCAGATTTGTAACCATAGACATGACATTGAGATGGTCCTCTCCAGAGTAAGTAAATATATACAGGTGCCCTTTGTTGAAATCTTTACCATTTTGCAAGGATAAGGAAACAAACTTAAGATCCATGTGGAATGAGTTCAAGTGGAGACACAAAGCTCAATACCAAGATATATTTCTACCCTCGAATGAGCTTACGTTTTAGCCATATTTCTTCATGGTTCACATTAATGTTTTATGAAGAAATAAAAAGCGAGTTGTGCTTGTGCCTGTTGTATTAGGGTGTTTATTTGTAATTTATTTATTATCTTATTCTAAAACGGTTTTTTCGGTTGAATCACGGTTGGACCGGTTAGACCAGTGAACTAATGAACCAGTGACTAAAGCGGTTTGATGACCAGTCCGGTTCTCAGAACCTTGCTTTGGATGATGAGTTTTCTTGAATACTATGGATAACTGTAAATTTGCCAAGCCCTTGAAGTTGATGCTGGAAAATTTTGAATCCAAGGATAATTTTGATGAGGATGCTGTTGTTGATCAACAAAGTGAGATTTTTGAGTTGTAGAACATGGTTAAGGATAGGCTTGCATTGCCATTATTGATTGATTTTTGTGACAAAGTTGGATTGGACTCTCCACCGTGTTTCATGTCCCCATAGAACTTAAGATGATGATTTTGGAGAGTCTTCCTAGTGTTGTTGTGGCTAGGGTGGCTTGCTTGTGTACAGAACTGCGGTACCTGTCTTGGAATAATGACCTCTGGAAGAAGTTTGAGGAGGAGTTTGGGGAAGCTGGGAGTAGAGTGAAGTTCTTTAGGGAATATTTTGCTTTACACTGGGAATCAAAGAAGAGATCAATGCAACTGGATTTTTTATGCATTATTCCCAGCAAGGAGAGATCTTAATCCTTTTGGAAATTTTTTATTTTGTAAGTTTTTAATGATAAAATATGGACAAGTTATTATGCGAAATTACAAAATTTTGAATTTTATTAGTTTAGAAATCATTGAATTTGGATGTTTGAAATTGTATATTGAATTTTTAATAATTTTATTGTATATTTAACTAAACCACTTCGACTACAGTTGGACCATTGAACCATCAATCACTTGACCGGTTCAATGACCGGTTCGGTTCCGACAACCTTGGTTTTCTCTGTTCTGATTCTGATTCTTTCTTTCACAGTGCTTTTACCTGTACGAGGAAGCATCGACGGTGTGGCGCGTGTTTGAAGGAATGGTGCCAACCCGAATAGCTTCTCTGTCTTGTTTTCGCCTTCATCAACACATGGGTACTCTCTTTCACTCCATTTTCAATCTTCCTCCTTTTGCTTCTTTCCATTTCCCCATATTTCACTTTACTTCTATAGTTAGTGCCACAAACCTTGATGATCATGATCATGATTGTGAGAGGAATAGCAAAAGAAACGACTTCAGGAACTTCTTGAGAGACAAGTGTAAGCTTGGTAAACTGAGTAATGTTGGTGAAGCTTTTGACTTGTTTCATTCTATGGCTATGATGAAGCCTTTGCCATCTGTGTTTGACTTCACTTTGTTGTTGGGTGTGATTGTGAGGATGAAGCATTACACAACTGCGATATCTTTGGTTCAATACATGTATTCTTCTTTGGGCATAAAACCTGATTGCTTTACTCTTAATATTGTGATTAATTGCCTTTGTCGAATAAAGTTGACGCCTTTCGGGTTCTCTGTTTTTGCGAGCATGCTCAAGCTTGGATTGGAGCCACCTCTGTCGACTTTCACTGCTCTCATTAATGGGCTTTGCATGCAAGGCGATGTGGCTCGGGCAGTGGGGATGGTTGAAAGTTTGAAAAGCATGGGTTATCAATTGGATGTTTACACTTATGGAGCGTTGATTAATGGATTGTGTAAGATGGGCGACACTAATGCAGCTATTGGGTGGCTACATAAGATGGAAGAAAGAGATTGTAGATCCAATGTTGTAGTTCACAGCACAATTATTGATAGTTTGTGCAAGGATGGATTGGTGTCTGAGGCTTTAAATATGTTCTCAGAAATGTGCAGCAAAGGTATTAAACCAAATATTGTCACATACAGTTGTTTGATTCAAGGTCTTTGCAATTTTGGCAGATGGAAAGATGCTGCTTCCCTGCTGGATGAGATGATGAAAGTGGGGATGATGCCAGATTTGCAAACTCTAAACATTTTAGTGGATGTTTTCTGCAAAGATGGAAAAGTTATGCAGGCTAAGAGTGCAATTGGATTTATGATTCTGATGGGCGAGCGGCCAGATGCCTTTACCTATAATGCATTGATTGATAGACAAAAGGAAATGAATGAGGCCATGAAAATATTTAACTCAATGGTTACTAGGGGCTGTTTACCTGACATTGTAACTTACACATCACTTATACATGGATGGTGTATGATTAAAAACATAAATAAGGCTATGCATCTTTTGAATGAAATGTTCAATGCTGGATTCGTTCCCGATGTTGTCACTTGGACCACTCTTATCGGTGGGTTTTGTCGAGTTGGTCGACCATTGGCTGCAAAAGAACTCTTTTTTAGTATGCACAAACATGGCCAGATGCCCAATCTCCAGACTTGTGCTGTTATGTTGGATGGTCTATGTAAATCCCAGCTTCTTTCCGAGGCAACATCGTTGTTTGAATTAATGGAGAAGAGTGGTCTGGATCTTAACATTGTGATTTATAATATTATGCTTGATGGAATGTGGGCCGCTGGAGAAGTAAACGGGGCATGGAAACTTTTTTCTTCTTTGCCTGCTAAAGGTCTGCAAATTAATTTGTATACTTATAACATTATGGTTAAAGGTCAATGTAAACAAGGTTTAATAGATGAAGCTGAAGACTTACTTACGAACATGGAAGAGAATGGCTGCCCGCCAAACTACTCCACTTACAATGTCTTTGTCCAAGGGTTACTAATTAAAAAGGATTCTTTAAGGTCCATGAAATACCTTCAAATAATGACAGACAAAGGCTTTTCAGTAGATGCTACCACCACAGAATTGATTATCAATTACTTATCCACTAATCAAGGAGACGGTGCATTTCGAGAATTTTTGTTCCCAAAAAGATAGTACATTGAGTCTGGCCTCTTGATTCATCCATGTAAATAACACTAGAAAATCAATATCATTCAAGAGCTTCCAGCTGACAACTTATGCAATTATGAAGTTGATCCTTGATTTAGATCCTCTTAAAATACTCAAAAATTTGGTTTTTCCTATAACTTGTTGGGGATGTTTGTAAATATAATCATTCTTTAGCCACCCAACAATTATAGTATGAGAGTTGGGGTGTGTTTGGTTTAGCGTTAGAGAGGAGAAAAGTGCATTTAAGTTTCTTGAATACTTTTTTTTTTGTGTTTGGTAACTTTTTCTGCTCCGATCGTGATTTTCCATTCTAAATGCGCTTTTCTAAAAAGCATCACTTAATGTGCGTTTACATTTGGTGTTTCTAGTCTTTATTGGTTCCAATAGTTTTTTTCATAAGAATTTTTAAATTTGTATCGGTCACTTCTAAGGTGAATATTTCAAATTTATTTTTATCATTTTTAGTATTTTCTTTTATATTTGGATTTTTTATTTTTTTATTAAATTTCTTATTGTAATTTTATATAACTAGTGTATAAACCTGTGTAATGCACGGGAATAAAAGATATTAAATTTTTGAATAAATAATGTGTTAACAATTTTAATTATATATTTTTTTGAATAAATACAATATTAACACTTCTAATGGTATGAATTGAATCTTAATAAACAATTGAAATGTTTAATTAACAACACATGTTGCTTATGCTATTTGATAAACCATGATGCTTCATTATGGAAATGATTTATCATATACAATAGAAAGAATATTTGTTTTGTGAATATAGATATATACAACTATAATGTAGCTTATATTCATATTTAATCACTAATAACGAAGTTTTGTTGGTTGAATACACTATAAAAGATAATAGGAACAAACTTGTAAAAAAAAAAAATGTAGAAAATAAAAATATTTCTCTAGAAAATATACAATTCATGTCATCAAATATTCAACATCTTACCACACTTTATACAAATGCCTTGGTTTGAGCGTTGAAGATCATCCATCTAGCATGCAAATTTGTGGCACATATATCATTAACATTTTGAATGTTTTTTTTATGTTAAGAAACAACTTAAATCTTCTTTTTTTTTCTCTCTCTCTCTCTCATATGTTAGTCCTAACTCCCAAAACCATTCTTCTTAATTTTTAGTTTTAGTTTTAGGATGTAGCTTAGTTTTAGTTCTTTAAAATCATTTTTTTTCTAATTTTAATGATTAATTTTAGTTTTAGTACATAGCTTGGTTTTAATTCTTGCACTGTGAGATGAAGATTCTAACTTTTGTCTTATAGATTTAAAATTGAGATATTTTGATTTTTATATACATGAAAGTATTCTAATTATTTATCTATTTTTATTTAATTCGTTTAAACTTTCAAAATAAAAAATTTCATCATATAAAAATAAGAATTGTTATGATAAAAAGTCTAAATGTTAATTTTTGTTTTCAAAAATTAAAAAAATTCATTGTCAATTTTTAAAATGAATAATTTCATAAAAAAACGCATTTTAAGTATACAAACTGAAAAACAAAGGGATTTGTATTTTGTAAAGTTCAGATGGAGAGTTTTTGGATGGGAAAAGTATTTTGCATGGATTTGAAAACCGGACCGAATCGATCGGTTCAACCAGAATAACTAGAAACCGATTACTTAGTCGGTCCGAATAATCTCAAAAACCGAATGACAAAGAATCGGTGAAAAACCGGGCGAACCGGAAAAACCGTTCGATTTTTTGCCAGTTTAGTGGTTTGGAAATTCAGATGCCAAACTACGTCGTTTTGGCTTTTTTTTTTTAAAAAAAAAAAATAAAAAAAATAGAAAGGGGTACGCGTAACCTAACCTAACCCTAATCCACTTTCTTCCCCCTTCACCCACCAAGGCCACCATTGCCACCGCCCACCAAGCTCCAGATTCCAGAAACCACCGAGCCACCCACAGCCATCCACAGCAGCAGCGCTCCTCATTCGCCACCCAAACCAATCCACAGCAGCCCGACCACCACCGCGTTGAGCCCGCCTCCTCGTCGCCGAACGTCGCCGAGCTCGCCGAGCCCGCCTCCTCATTCGCCGGTAAGACTCTGTTCTTGTCTTCTTGATTTTGAACTTGCTTCCTTCTGAATTCTGACCTCGCCTGTTCTGTTTGAAAAAAAATAAATAAATAACAGGGTATCTGAGTTAAAAAAAAAACATATGAATCCAGTTAAATATGCTTCAGGTTCAATCTGTTTTTCAAGTCGTGTTGAGTCTCGAACACTTTTATTACCCTTTCAATCTGTTTGCTGCTTCTGAATATGTTCTGATCTTGATTTTTGTTTTTGATTTTCTATGCTGCATGTTCTGTTTGCTGCTTCGGTTTGCTGCTTCATGAATATTTTTGTTGCTTCTGAATGGAAATAGTTTGAAATTTTTATTTTACCTGAATCAGTTGATTTCTGTGACTGTCAAGCTGCATGAACAAATTACATATATTATGAACAGTGTCAATTATCTAGGCAGCAAAATTTATCTTTCATATACATGACCAAATGAAGCTCATATATACCTGTATGTTGACATAATCTTCTGTGTCATCAATATATTCATGCATATACAAACAGTTCACCTAGTTCACCTACAACTGCGACAACCACACCTTCAACTTCCTCGTCCATAATGGCTTCATTCGGTTTCTCTGTTTTTCTCTCTAGATCTGTTTCCTCTGATTCAATTTTGTGTATATATATGTATACATTTTTGTGTAAATTGTGTTGTTTTGAATTTGATTTGTTTTGTTTGAATGGTGCAGTACTGAAATTGATCTGGTTTTGAAACTTTAATTAAAATAAAAAAAAAAAAAAGAAACTGATGATCCTCTTCTAAGCTCACTGTCACCACCGTCATTCCTCCCTCGCCATGTCTCCAGTAAGCCGCTGCTTCTTTAGTTTTGATTTCTAAGATTCTGGCTTCTGAGTTGATTTTTTGTACTAGATTCTGAATTGGGATTGTGTTCTGAGTTGGGTTGTTCCTTAATGTGAGTCTGAATTTAATTTGAATTGTTTCACTTAGTTTTCTGTTTCTGGATTTGGAGGTTGAGTTGTCTGTAACTCTGTATTCTGAGTTTTTGTTGTTGAAAAGCATTGAATTTGTTGAATCTAGTTAGGGTTTGGTTAGTTATAAGAGGCTTGTTGCACAATAAGAAATTTCATCAATGTGTTATTCAATTGAATTGTATATTGGCAGCCCAAAAAGGGATAATTGAATTGTATAAGAGAATTGATGTTAAATAATTAGCCTTGGCTTGATAATGTTTAATTTAACTCAATCTGAATATTATCAATGAACTTTTCATCTTCAATTTTTTTTATATCTTAAATTCTATTAAAATTTTTTTACTTAAAAATTCATGAATTTTAATGAATTTAAATATATAAAATTATATATTAAATTTTTAATAATTTTATTTAATATTTAATTAAACCGGTTGAATCCCGGTCGAACCACTGAACCAGTGAACCAGTCGCCTCACCGGTTCATTGACCGGTCCGGTTCTCGCAAACTTGGTTATAGTTTTATTTGATTGTTGTTTTCATGATTAGTATGTTTTTCTAGTTCTTATTTTGTTGGTTTGCTGTAGTTTAAAATTTTAATTGTTCTTGTTATTTTGATTTTCAGTTTTAATTGATCTTATTAACTTGTTAATTTGATAAATTATTGTTTTGGTGTTGTTCTTGACCTTTTGATTGTTATATTGTGTTTTGCTGTTGTTGATTTAATAAATTGTTCATTGAGTGGAAGATGAAANNNNCACAACACCATCATCTCCCTCTCGTCGCCTCGCCGCTGAGCTACTGCCTACGCTGTCAAGCTGCTGCTCCTGCTCCTGCCTCGGTGTTTCCCCATAGTCTTCAAAGTTTAGTATTCTCTACCTCTCTGTTCCTCTCCCTCGGCATCCACCTTCCTTTGCTTCCATCACCGGTCATACTTTCTCCAGACACTTGTGCCGACGACTAGTTTGACGGCTGAAGGAGGGAGCCGCCGCTGCTACTGTGCGGAGGTCAAGAGAGTGAGATTTTAAAAGGACGAAGATGACGCAGAGAGCTGACGCTGGTGCCAATTTTCATTCTTCTCTGCTTTTCCCACTATGGCAGTTAATTAAGTATGTGTTTTTTCTAAGCTTGGTTATTATTAAACTTTCTATTCTTTGTAGGGAAGAAGAAGAAGTCATCCAAACAGAAACCCAATAATATGAATGTGAATATTCTGCAGACTGATCCTCCTACTTCTAACCTTAAAAGGTAGTAACAGTGTGTATTTTTTCAACTATTTTAATGCTCTATGAAACAACCACATAAGCTAGGATAAATTCATTTACTTTGTTCTAAAGTCTTAGTATTGATTGTTACATTGGTCCATGCATATTTAGTTTACTATCTTATTTAAATGATCAAGCACTTAATCATGCTCATCTGACATTGCCTTTTGTTTGGGATATTTTTATTTTAAAGAAAGGGTTTAAAATTTTTCGTCGCTTTACCCCTATTTTCAGGAAAAGGCAAAAAGTTAAACGTGACGAAATGAAGAAAGAGGCGGAGCTCCCTGCGCATCGGAAGCGGAAGGATGACCATGATGATGAAGAAGGTTTGATTCTGCAATATTTAAAAAAATTATGATTATGTGGAAGGCAAGAACTTTGAGAAGAGTAGAAATAGCAATGTTTTAACTTAAATTTTCGTCAATATTTCTGTTCATTAAGGATTTGTTTCAGTTTTGTAATTAGGGTCTGTACATCCATTTTGTTTTCTGCAATCTCCCTCTGATTTTCAATAGCATAAGATGGTTATTTAATTTCGGGATATCATTTATTGATGTTTGTATTCTTTACTGTCTTAGATTTTAATGATGATTCTCCTAGAAACAGTGACGCGGAAAGGATGTTGCAAGATTCAGATGACAATGATTCTCAATCAACAGGCTCTGAGACTGAATATGATGCTGAGTTTTCTCAGTCAGATGAAGAGGATGTTGGAATTGATGGTCAACCAAATTATGAGGATTCAGTGCACTTAAGGTTTGTTAATATTTTTTGCTTTCTCAGTTTCATTTTTATTTTTATTTTCTAAATAAAATATAGGTGTGGAATGGAGATGGAGAAAGAAAAATATTATCCGAGTAATACCAATGTCTTATGATGTTCTGCAATGAATCTGAAATTGTACCAACTACTTATTTCTTTGTCATTATACATAACTCAAATGAATTTCCTGCTCTTTTCATTCTTTTTATCCTATAGTCTAACATACAATATTTTGTGTCTGTAGTTCTTTTAACCTATATTTGGAACATAATTTAACAAAAGAAGAGATAGACAACCAAAAGGGTTCCAAATTTAAATGGGAGGTACCAGCCATTGGCATGTCGAGTTGCAAATGGATAGGAACTGGAGAAAATATTTTGGAGGTATTTCATGTTTGTTATTTTTTACTACTTTTTTTTTTATTATTTAAAACTATTGGCATATCCAAGATTGAGTAGCTTCTTTGTGGAAGTGCTAAATCTAGTGTAATTATTTTGGCCACAAGCTGAATGGTTGTAATAAAGTAAAGGGGAATAGTAGACATTAGCAGCTGGCCATAGAATTCATTGCTTTTGCCTTCTTGTCTAGAATGATGATACTTCATTCCCCATATGGTTACCTCTTTTTCAAAGTAGATAATGCTATATGTTAGGTGGGGAAAATAATTAGATATTACAGCATTGATGTCAATTTCAATGCTCATCACCTATATGCTTTGTAGTAGAACTACTTGATTTATTGTTTGCATCCTAATCATTTTGTTGGTAAGGCTATGCGAGTTGATGTTAGACTACTAGTATATCAAGTCATGGTATGTTGTGTGCTATTTTCATGGAGATTTTGATTAATAGTCCTTTAAACAAAGGTAAAAAAATATGGAGTAGTTCTTTTCGGATGAAATCAACATTGTTCAACGAAGAATATTTTCCTCTATTGTTATCTTTTCCTTGTCATTGACACTGCCCATTGCTTTATTGTAAGTTTTTCTCTTTGAATCTTAATCCATGTACTAAAAAGGAGAATTGTTTCTGGTAACTTAATTCGTTAAAAACATTATTTGGTGTGTAAATATTTACGGGTATTACATTTTTGTCTCTTGTTTTCTCTTTTAGGATTTGAACTCCAATTCTTTCGATGGTCTGATACCAAGGTTGTATGAGCACTGGATGGATGTCTACAAGACATCTGGGGGCAAGGATTTGAATTCATCTATGCAAAAAATATTTTTCTCCCTTTGTAAGTTCGTTTTCAGTTATAATGAATAAATCATGTTCTAGTCTCATTATTTGCATCTAGCATAATAACTACCCTTGATTTTTATCCTGAAACTAAGGGGTTGTTTAAACAATATCTTCCATTTTTTAGAAGACTTCCAAATTTCTTTTATTTCATGTAAAATTTTCTGAGCTGATAGGGGGTTGTATTGGCTATATTGAAAAATAGCAATAAGCCAAAGGAATCTAAATCCTCTTATGGTAATTTAATTTTTTAATGCTCAACAAGAGAGAATGTAAACCTTCTACTCTTTATGGTCTATGCAGTAAAATTCATGTGGTACACTGGAGTCAGTATAGATACAGCTATAGGATTTAACTTCTTTCTTGAATGGTTAAGTATTATATTTATCCAAAACTTTTAGAATAAATATATCAATGTTTTCTGTAATGTTTTTTGGTCCTATTTGTGCCTCGAATGTTTTTAAAAGTGACCCATTGTTATCTTTATTTAATTCCATCAAAATGCAATAACAAAGGTTGTATATCTTTTCCGGCCCGAAGGTTTTCTGCAATTTGGTAAAAAAGGACCTGATTTTACATATAGACACATGAACACGATGATGATGGGAAGTGGGAAAGAGAACAATTATCTCTTCAATCTCTTATTATAATTTCTTTTTAATTTTAGGATTTTATTTTTACCTTTTTTGTGAATTTATTCACAATGGTCATGTCATTTTATTAGAGCATGCCACTTGCGACATTTGTTGTACACGTCACCATCTCCATTTTATTTGTCGTTTGGTATGATAAATTGATAATTGACACCACAATATGCTGCTTATTTGCACTAAACCACTTTTGAGTGTATTTTGAAATTCTCTTATAGTAGTTATCCAAGTTACACACTCGAGCACTTTTGTTGTTGTTGTTGTTGTTGTTTACTCCCGTTGAGGATGCTTGGTTCCTTTTTGCATAAAGGTTGTGATTTATTTATTTATTTTTCTTCCATCATTATAATGATATTGCCTTCATGTTGACATGTTTCTAGGCAGCAGATACCGGGATATACTGCACTGTAATAAGAAACCATTCTATGTCAAAGGTCTTGAAGATACAAGCATCATGGATGCATACATAATGCATTCTGTAAGCAAATTTCCCTGCCATTTTATTTAAGATTGTGGATTTTGTCAAAATCTTTTGCATGGTGGCAATGTATATTACAGATTATATTACACACCCATGCCTACGCTATATTGATAGCAATGACATAATGGCTATATCGTTCGCAGCTCAATCATGTGTTCAAAACTAAAGATTGTGTGAAAAAGAATGATGCAAAATTATCCAGAGATGGAGAGAGTGCTGGTAGCGACAAATTCCGAGATCAAGGTTTTACTCGTCCAAAGGTAAAGGACCATTAGTCATTTGGGACAGATCTATTACCATTGTTGTGGGGCAAGCGCCTCCACTACAATTTGAAATTTTTTTTCGTAGTACATGATAATAATATTTATTTACCCCCATTAAATTATTGAATTTGACCCCACAATAATTTTTTACTCAACTTTTGGTACTTAATAGTCAATTTAAGAATTTTATATTAGTTGTCTATTAGAATGATTAATTCTCAATTTAAACGAGATTTGGTGTTTTTTCTTAGAAATCGACTCGAAAGAGTATTATTTATTTTCTTTTGAAATTAGCTTTAGTTTTTTCCGCAGCAACTGCATTAATTGTAAGAACTTTTTCAACTATGAATATCAATAAAAGTTGGCTTCTAATTGTATAAGAAGTAAATTTCTAAATAATTGTTACTGATATAGAGATATTTTGATTGTATTGTTAAGAAAAAGATTGCTCAATTTTTTAAAAATATGAAACCTAAAAAATAGACTCTTATATTATATGTTACTATTTAAATTACTACTTTAGTGTTTTAATTTGTAAATTAGATATTTTGAAGACTAATCATATTTACAATAACAAAATATAATTATAACAATAATCATGCTACATGTACATAAAAAATAACCACCTGCATAGAATATATATTAAAATGCAAAATACATATTGAAAATGAATTAAACAACACATGTATTTATACACAAATATATAATGGTTAATAGATAATCTGATAACTGATTTTTGTATACACATAATATTTTTATAATAAAAATTATTATTATATTATATATATTATTTTCCCCCACTATTATAATTTTTTGGATCCGTTATTGAATCATTTCTATAATGGATTTCTGATTATAATTAAATTTGTCACTTGTCTAATTAGTGTTTTGCTATACTTGTTCTAAACTGCATCTTATTATCTAAATGAATTAGTAGATTTGGTATTTTCGCCTTGTTCTTTTTATTGCTTAATCATGTTCAATTGGTAAGCTTAGTAAAACCTAGAAATGCATGTAGTCTAAGAAGAATCATAGGTATACAAGAAAGTTCTTTTCATGTTAATTTGTTATGTTTCAAACAACGTATATGATCCTTTATTTACTTGTGCTCCAGGTTTTAATTTTATTGCCAATGGCAAGCATCGTGTATCGTGTTGTGAAGAGGCTTATACAACTTACACCTTCAGCTCACAAGGTGCTTTTGTACCTACCTCTCTAGTTGATACTCTTTCCATCTAACCATGGTATTGCCCCTTGAACATGAGCTAAATTATCAATACACATCTAGACTCTGAGGAGTTGCCTCAACTCTTAAGTTTTTTTTTCCCCTCAACTACAGGTTATCTCATAGTAAAGAGTCGGGATATATCGATGAACTCCCCCATCGGACTATTTTTCAGTTTTATCTTTCTATATTTCTCTTATGCGGACTTCTACTTTCTGGTTCATGATTGTGATCCTTCCATTGGGTGGTTAATATTCTGCATGTGTTGGAAAATATCATTTAAAAAGTTGGCTTATGTTGTGTGTTTTCCTTTTGTTTTTGCCGGCTTCTCTCTGTACAATTTGGTTTTCCTTTTAGTTTATTAGTGGTTTCTCAATAGATCCCGTTAACTTTAGGAAACTAAGGTTTTACATGGTTGATGGTTATTATTTGTCATTAGTTTCTTTCTACTGTATGGGTGGTTTCAGTAACTATGTATAATAGGCTTCTTCTGTTATTGTGTATCATTCTTGCAGATGTTAGAAAATTGTGTGCCTCCTTGATTAAAAGGAATACAAGGTTCTGTAAAAGGAAGACCATTCTTTTCCAGATTCAATGCACATTATCAATTCTAATGCTAGTGAAATTCCTAGTTCATTAATCGGTGGATGTCTACAAATGACCTTTAATTTAACATTGTTAGGCTTAAATCATGCTATTACATGTAACTTTCTGCTGCAGTTTCTGATAACTGACTCACTGTTGCAAGTGTTGCTTATTAGTATTATCTAATTTTATTACATTTTTGTTGAGCAAGATAGACAATTCTGTAAGTCCTTTGTGATATTTAAGTGTTTGTTTTCTCAGGTTAATGTTGAGCATATGGATCGTTTTTTAACTAAATTTGGAAGTGAAGAGGGCAATGAGGAAAATGACCATGATTCTGAAAATAAAAAACCTCAAAAAACATCCAAACCATCTGACTATGAAGTACTTTTTGGTGGCAATAATGAGGACGATTTTATGATCGGCATCAAATTTACTAGGTAACAAATTTCACTGCTTGGTGATTAGGATTGCTTATTCTTTATCCTTTCCCAAGACATGCTATGCAATAGTCCACTATCTGTATTTTTTAGTATATTATAATGAATTTTTTTTTTCTTATTCATAAAATTCCTTGCAGGAAGACAATTAAGTTGTTCAGCGATTTCCATACCTCAGACATCATTGTTGCTTCAGCGCTTTCCTTGGTTAATGTAAGTGGGATTTTTCTTTTATGAAAAAGAATCATTCTTGGGTTCTTATTCATATTTGCCTCCTAGATATTTTTTTGCTCACTTTAGATTATATTATCACTCGTGATTTTTCTGTGCAATTTCCCCTTGTGTTTTAGTTTTATTTATTTATTTTTGTTTGACAGTAAAGGTTTATTAATATTAGTATAGAAGACAATTCCAAGTGACAAGCTAGACATCCTTTAAAAGAAACAATAGACTGGAAACAGAAATTTTTATCAAGAAGGCATGAAATGTCATGAGAATGCAATTACTCCGCTAAAAGTTACCAAATGTTATTTGATGTGTTATTTGTTTTTGGAGAGTTTTGTTCTTGTGCTGAAAGCCTGAAACCATTGTCATGTGATGTCACCTTCAACACATTTTACATGATCAAAATCAGATGTCACTTGTTAAGGTGATGGTACATGAAAACAGTCTGGATTGGATTCTTTCCTGAGGTACAGTGATGGAAGTGACTATGCCAAACAAGTTTTCTAGGTCTGATTTTGTAGGAATCAATTTTCTTCACTTGGGCTTTATATAGCCTTAGGATTTAACAATTACAGTCCTAAACCTTCTAGGATAGGTAAAAGGTGTTTAATATTGTTTTTGGGGGGTCAAGAATGTTGGATCAGTAAGTGAAGAATTAAGGGGAGAATGAAAGGAAACAAGAGAAAGTTAGCTTATTCTGGTCCATGTCGCCGGTTCATATAGACTGTGTTGTAGCTACTCACTCTCTCTTCAGTTCGGATAAGGAAAATTTCTGGCATATATTCACTTTTCTTGAATGAGACTAGACTTGGGTATGCAAGTTTTCTGTTTTTTGGGTACAGCCTGCATATATGTTCAATTATAATCTTGATAATATTGTGCAATTTTTAAATTTTGAAGTTCGTAACATGTAGCTGTAAAAATGGTTCCCTTAGTTTGGCTTCAAATTTTTATTTTTATTTTTTATATTAATTCTGGCTTCTAAAAGGCTTACTTTTTAAATCTAGATTTTGCTTGTTGCTGCATTTAAATTGTAACTTACTAAATGAAAAAGAAACTGTTATACTTTACATATTTTGAATTTGAATTGGATTTTTCTTAATATCCTTATCGCAAGTGCCTGACATCAGTGTTGTGAATGTTAGAAAATTGAAGAGGCCGGGTGTAACAAGGAAAAAGATGTAGATTTTCTTTCATCGATCGAGGTAAGTGGCTCTACTTGTTATTTGTTAGACCATGCTTTATAAATTCTATTTGAATATGTAGTTACCCTGTGTATAGGTCATTGGATCATATAGTTTGAAGTTGACAAAGTATATTTTATTATGTTTGAGTAGGTGCTGATTATTGATCATGCTGATGTAATAGCAATGCAGGTTTGTTGTATCTTGTATGTTTCTTTAAATTATAATAATAATTTGAAGGTCACTATAAGTTGGAAGAGTATAAATGTTGGCTATTATTTTTGAAACTTCCAGAATTGGTATCATGTACATACAGTTATTGACCACTTGAACCGTTTACCATCGAAGCAGCCTGGAACTGATGTTATGCGCATTAGACCATGGTACACTTTATGTTGGATTTTTCTTAGATTTTCATTTCTTTCCATTTAGTTGGTGGTTGTTAAATTTGGGGGGAGTGACGTAGTTTTCATTTCCATGAATTGGATATTTGGGAGGGAGTGACCTGCCTTTTTGTACACGATTATTTTTGTTCCATGAACTGCATGTTGCACTCAGGTCATTGAAAGCTAAGGTGTCAGAAATGAGATGCATTTCTGGTTTTTCTACCCTAGAATCTTGAAATCTTAGTTTTTCTTTGTTTAGGTATCTTGATGATAATGCCAGATTTTACAGGCAAACAATTGTTCTGGGGTTTTATTCAAATCCAGGTGATGAACCTTCCTTATTTTGGCCAAGATGTTGAGAACAATCTTGCATTCACATAGTTTTGTCTTTACCTTCTCTATAGAAGGATAGATATTATATGTTTTAACAGACCTTTGTATTCTTCATCCTTTTGTTCTGTTTGATAAATAGGGGATGTTAATTTGCTGGAAGAAAGAATATTTTATTGCTTCAGTATTTCAATTGGGGATTCATCCAATATCCATTCAAAATTTACATAAACAATCATCAAGATAATCTATTTCCAATTATAATACATGGTTAAAATTTGTGTACTTTCCTTGTCCGAAGGACCTTTTTTGATTAACTTATGGTAACCTTTGTTGATGCTGAGTTATAGAGTTTTCTAATGAATCCTTTTTGACTAGCATTATTAAGAAACCACGTTGAGTAATTTACAGCTTATTCATTTCCTTGTTGCAGATATAAATGCTTCATTCAATCATCAGTGCTGTAATTATGAAGGGAAGGTATGCAAAATGTCTGGTTGCACTTTACATTCGTTTAGATGGGCTCAATGTTTGTACCTACGATCACTCCTGGAGGGTTAGAGATACATCATTGCCGAAAGAGTTCTCATGGAAAAATCTCAAGTTTTTGCCATTCTCTTTAATATGGTTTTTATTTTTCTTATATGGACTTAACCCTAGGCATTGTTGATATGCTGTGCCTTATAATGAGATGAGAATCATAAGAAGGTTTTCTTTCTTATTGCTTAAGCAACTACACCAACCAATTATATTCCTTGTATTTGATATCTGCAGGTGAAGCTGGTTTGTGATTATAAAGGTGTTTTACACAAAGTTCTTCCCGAAATAAGACAAGTATGCTTTCTCGGTATTACTTTCTTAAAGTAGAGGTTCAGATGGGAATGAAACCATTTGGGTGTAGATGCATTCTGATAGCGTAATCACAATATCATTGCACTTAAATTTACTTGGATCACTTATGTGATGCATAAAACAATATTCATTGTTGTACTGTTCCTTTGAAAAGTACATTGGGGGGGAGGGGGGAAGCTCATTAGTGAGACTGATCTTTTCTTGTAAGCAGAAACAATAATATTTTTAAAGATGAAAGAGTTTACAGTAGACTTTTGAAAAAGCTACCTCCTGCTCCTCTGACATATTTTGGGATCTTGTGGTGAAGATCTCTAAGGACTTGATAATTGGAAAGTGGCTGATTTTTTATTAGACCTTAAGATTACTCTCATTTTGGCTTGTCTCTCTAGCATTCTTCTCTGCTTGGTATCTTTGTTCATTTGCTGGTAGTGTGGCTAATACAATTTAAAAAATCATGGATAATTTAATTGTATTCTCTTCTGGGTGGAGGTCCTAATGAGCCAATAGATTAGTTGGATGACTGCCATAGTTAAACGAGGCATACAGTTGAAAATGTCTTGATAAACTTTGTTTTAGGCAGTTGTGATATATAATGTATGCTCAACTATTGTATTCTTATTATTAATTCGTTTGACATGCTTGTAGTCCTTAATTATTCTTGAGGTGTTGAGTTATCAAATATTATTCCAAATTATCTTGCCTCGTTTTCCCTTATGCTAATAATTCTCTTGATCACGTGACTTGTAGATCTATGAACGATTTCATGTAGACTCAATAGTAGATGCTGATGATGCTCGCTTTGATTATTTTGTTAAGAAGGTATATGTTTAAGAATTGCAGTTTTGAAATTTTACATGTTGAGTTGAACTATTTTTGAAAAACTAATTATCCAAATATTTTTCTGTGACTTGAATGAAGTCATATGTCAAATAAACATCATTTTTGTAGCTAACTTATGGTCAGTTGGAGTGGCAAATGCTCCTTCTTTTTAATAAGTGAACTTGAGTTTGAGTTCTGTGTATGGAGTAACAAGCATTGGGAGAGTTATGCCCCGTATTGGATTTCAAATGTTGGAATAGGATCTGATTGGAGGATACTTGTGGTTTCAGTTATTAAAAATAAATTATAGTCTTGGAAATCAATGCCAAGCAGTTAGACCTATATTTATCCTGGTTGGCCAATTTTTATCTAGATATTTATGATATCGTAGTCAATATTTAAACAAATATTTATAATATTAGCTAATTAAAAAGACTACTACATCAAGGTATGCTTCAATGTTATCCATTTATTGGATATTTGGGTGCACACTGATTTATCCAACTGCCCAATCTCATTTTGGTAGATGAAAGAAATACTTCTATATTTTATGTGTTATTTTTCTGGGTTTGAAATGCTTCTGTTCAATTTCTTTATATAAATTCCTTAGGACAGTTTAAAATATTTTTTTATTAGGTGAATATTGTTAAAAATTTATGGCAATTTGTAGTCAAATTTATAGATATGATGTCAGTCATTTGTATCTTGCAGGTTTTCCCACGGATCAAAGATTCTGATCAGGTTAGGTTTTTTAGGTAGTTCAATTTCTGATGTGTATGC
This sequence comes from Arachis ipaensis, assembly GCF_000816755.2. Classification (NCBI taxonomy): domain Eukaryota; kingdom Viridiplantae; phylum Streptophyta; class Magnoliopsida; order Fabales; family Fabaceae; genus Arachis; species Arachis ipaensis. The sequence goes on from NC_029792.2 coordinate 26,242,868, forward strand.
CTGTGATAAATGAAATTTATATACTAATTATTTTGGTTCTGTTGGATGAAATCTTTGATACAGGGAGGCATTATGATATTTATCAGTTCTTACTCTGAATTTATTCGAATCCGAAATTTTTTGAAGTCACAGAATGCTTCATTTTGTCTTCTTGGGGAGTAAGAAGCCTACTTTTCATCTTTACTTTGAAACTTTGTAGCTGTCAATTATTGCATGTTTTCGGAATATATCTCTAATGTTTGTCTGTAAATCAGAGATGGTATACTTATCCTGATATAATAATTTTTCATAATTATGCATGATTTATGAGTGTTTTTTTTTTTTTTTTCTGGACTAATATAGGTATACGACCCAAAGTGACATTTCTCGTGCACGTAATTGGTTCAATGAAGGAAAAAGGAAGATCATGCTTTACACCGAGAGGTCTCACTTCTACCACCGATACAAGGTTGTATACACTTTTTCTCTTTTTGCCTTTGCCTTTGCTATTTTCTCTAAATTCAAGAGGATTAGTGGATTTTTTTGGGTATACACACACAAAAAGGTTTCTTTTGTTGTTTTTTCAATCACTTGGTGGTCTCACTCCACGTCTCGTATGCAGTTGTGCACTTCCATACCCATCCCGTCTTGATTTTTTTTTCTACCCTCTTTGGAAATCTCTTTGTTTTTCACCTTTCATTTCCCAGCACTTGACCCTTGTGTTCTTCTCTTCACCTTTTGATGTACTCAAAAATCCATAACAAGCTGTCGGGAACCTATGTTGGATGGGCAAGCACTCTCTTGGGATAACTTAGCAGTCAGTACAAAATTTCTAGTTGAAATTTCTTAGCAAGAAAAAAATGATTTGAAAGTTTTTCACCCATTCTTTTGTGTTATAAGTGTTCTCCCGCTTCTTAGAACAACTGTTCGCTAACTGCAATAAGAAACTCAGGTTAAAGAGAAGTCCAAGATGGCTGTACCCTCTTTGTTCTCTATTCCAAATCCATGATCTCCGTGGATCACTTCATACCCATTCCCATCCTTCTCCGCATGTCCTTTTAAGTTCCAAGAAAGTCTGGTTTCCCTACTTTATGCCTTGGATTAAACCTTTTAGATCTTCACGAAGTTTTGTCTTGTAGTGTTCTTTTAAACCGACTTTTGTGCATAGGCACTAATCACAAAGAAGTGCTCCCCCTCAACTGCAAATTTTAGTGTAATGATCCAATCACCCGCATTTTTAACCGCTACCACATCTTTTTCCCAATGCTTATCAAAGGATAACGCCTATCTCATTCCATACCAAGGTTCCAAATTACATTGCCTTCACCTGACTCACTTGACTTTTTACCTGTGCACTCCCACCATTGATTTTCGCTATGATTCATCCACATAGCACGTCGCTTCTTGGTAACAACCTAGCCTTAACACAATTCCATCTTTGATTCATGTCATCGGGATTCAAAAGAATTTTACGTTGGTTGTTTAGCCTAACGCAACCCTCCTCTTTTATTTGGAGTTGGGACAGGCTATGTAAAATGTTTGTAATAAGTTTGATACAGGCAGAGTTATACACAATATTGACAAACATAGCTTATTTCTTGATGGCAGATTCGTGGAGTTCAGAACTTAATCATGTATTCACTACCAGAAAGGAAGGAGTTTTTCCCTGAGGTGAGCAGGCTAATCAAGTAGGTTTTGTTTTTATTTCTTTCAAAGAATTCGTAAGAAAGGAAAGTGTGAAATGGGAGTGTAGGATACAAAGAAACTAGAGAAGGAAGAGAAAACAATAAATAACATAACTCCACAAATCAACTATTCTCTTGGTCTCTAATCTTGACAACCTGGAAAAAGTCAATATGCAAAATATGCCAAGGAATTTAAAACGAGCCCTACCCTTCAAAGTACCTTATTAATTTATTATGCTCTCATTTATTTCAATAGCCTATGCATTTCAGTAATTAGTTCATCACTTCATTGCTTCGTTGTTCTGTTGATAAAATCTTTAATAGGTTCTTATTCTCAGTTTTTCCATACAAGTTGAACATAATATATCTCTTATTTTATTGCTATCCCTTTACATCTTGCAGATTCTGAATATGCTTGATGGGTCTGCCAGTATGGCATGCACTCTTATGTTTTCTTCCCTTGACAAGTTTCGGGTAATACGTTCTCTCCTTGATGTCCCTTTTAGGATATATACAAATTTAAACACCCTCTCCCCACCACCCCACAAAAAAAAAATCATAACCGATTATTATGCTACTTGCTGTCATGTAGTGTGTATGTAATTGTTGGTTGGCTAATTGAAATGCATGGTAGTAATGAGAATTGTACGAGAAAAGGGCTAAATAAGGGAGGATTTACGTAACTGGTTTATGTATCACATAAGAAAAGTGAAACTCAGTAGATTCTAGTTTAGAAAGTGATAAGTTTGGTGCAAGTTTCTTATAAATTATAAATTATTTTTCCGCATTCAACATATTCACTTGAGATATAGCTAAAATCCCCAATTACTTGCACTTCTATCGCTATATTTCTAAAAAAGATGTCTGAAACATCTGTACATCTAACTTTTTCAATGAAACACTTTTCTAGTTCTATTATTTATTTATTTATTTATTTTTGGCTAGCCATTCCTCCTAAAATTTCTTCTAACAGCAACATAATGTAATAATATTATGATATTTGTTTTGCTATGGAAATCACAATTCAGCTGGAAAGAATTGTTGGGACTAATAAAGCAAAAAGGATGGTGACGGCTGAGAAATCTGTATTTGTCTTTTGTCATTAGAAATCTGTAGTATTCCAAAGCCTTTAAGGCATGCTCTTGGATTTTGAGAACGATCCTTTTTGACCAAATGAAGTTGAAAATGACCCTTTTTTTTTTTTCCGTGGTGCGTTGTGAGACTGCCTCAATTTCAGTTTCGGAACACAAATGAAGGGAAGCTTATGCGTTGGGTTGAGTCTCTACTAGTCTTACTATTTTCGAGTTAAATTTAGATTGTGAATACTGAATAGCCATAGTGTAAAAAATATTGCAGTTTGAGAGGGTTGTAATCTTGGTTGTAATCTTATATACTTTTTGGCTTACATGACTATATATATGGAACAAGTATTTTTACGTTGCCTCGATACATAGCGTTATTTAAGCTGTTCTTAAATCATAGGTTTATTAGAATTTAGGTCATAAGTTTGAATAATCTGTTTTCATTATATTATTGTATTGTGGAGGAAGAGGGAAAATTATTATTATTTTGTTGAAAAAGATTCCTATGTTTTTTCCTCCGTTTAAAGTGAAAAATAAAAAGATGTTGGCGCTAAAATAAAGGGATCCTGACGAAGTTGTTGGTAAAAGTGGTAACTTCGTCTGGTGACTAGTGAGTCAATGCAAATGTTATGGTGCGAAGAAGGAAAAATAATTTCACGAAAAAAAGTAATAATATAATAAGATAAGAATTCTATTAGGTAGATAATGAGAAATCTTGATAATGTGTATAATAAATTTTAAATTTAGCCCAATACAAAGAAAAAAACAATCTAAACAGTTATTTTAAAAAATTAACCATTTCAACTCTAATTTACCAATAAAATTTATCTAAATACTATCTCTCTCCAACGGTCAGTTACCACACTTTCATCAATTATCCCATCTCTTCGGTGTTAGAAGCTTCTTACTGGCCATAAAAAACAACTAATTATTAAAATAATCATCCGACTACCTAGTGAAATGACCATCTAGTATTTGTTAATTATATATACTTAAATTGAATTAAAGAAAATAACCATCCAATTAAAAATTAAAATAATCATCTACATACTAGTAAATTGAACATCCAACATTTAAATTCATCAGTCTTCAACCCACTCAAAGCGAAGTACAGCAACAACAACCTGTACACGAAATCCTCAATCCTTTCTCTATCAGCCTCTCTGCAAATCCCCCCCTTCGGAATGGTCAATCCGAATCGTGCTCCCGTGCCGCTGCGCCACCGGCATCATTGCCGGTCGAATAACTGTCATCATGAAGATGACGAACGCCAAGCCGGAGAGGAGAACCCACACGGACACCAAGGGGTTCTTGTGGCTGTCATTGTCGTCAGCCTCTCCGGCGAGTGCTACTGCGTGAGCGAGGAGGATCCAAGCCGCAACGTCCTTGAAGGCGGCGGCTATGGCGGTCTTGGGCTGCGCGACAAACGCAACGTGCGCGAAGGGGGTGTCTTCGTCAAACGTTCTCGGATAGCTGGGCGGCGTTGGGTTATGTTCTGGGTGTCGGATGGGGTGATCTTCACGACATCAGTTCGGAGAGAGTGGAAGAGATGCTGAAGAGGAAGAAACTGCAGCACGTTCTTCGCACACGTAAAATAGAGGAATAGTAACTTTCCATAACTAAATCCTTATGTTTTTAAAATTTAAAATTCAAAATTATTAGAAATTAATTAAATTATTATTAACGGATTATAATTTTAATTTTATCTTTAATGTACACATTGTACACTAAACTCATTGTCTCCTTGTATTTTCTTATAAGGTAAATTACATATGTGATTTTTTAAAATATATGAAGACAAATAAATCTTTTGAAAAATCAAAAAGACTTAAATAATTTGATGTCTTGTATTTAAAAAGTGATATATAAATCTCTTTGTCAAAAGCCAATGAGTTATAACTCAAATGGTATAGTCTTCCCATATTCACCTAAGAGATCGCGAGTTTGAATTTTCTTATCTTTAGTATAAAAAAAATCTCTTTGTCCAAAATATGCAAAGACAAATACGTCTTTTAAAAGGATTTAGATGTCTCACATTTTAAAATATAGAAAACATTATTGTATTTTTAACATAATTATCGAAACCGAACTGTAATTAAACCGGTCAAATTATTGGTTCACTAGTTCAATTAATGATTAACTAGTTGAACCATTTAAATTATAATTAACAAATATAAATTTTAAAAATATAATTTAATTTGTATATGTTAAATATTTAAAAAAAAAAGACAAACGTAATAAGGCCAAGCTGCTGCAAATACAAGAAGATCCAAGTTTGAACTTAAGGAGGAACTTTCTTTTGTTAATTGTTGATTTGTAATTTTATTCTGTTTTCACTTATTCTATTTAGTTTTTATCGATTTTCTTCTTTAAACGATCAAAATGTTAGACTAAACCGATTTAGAATATGATTCACTAATTTTTCAATCGAACAAGTCAATCCGATTCGATTTTAACAATTATAATTTTCAATTAGTCAATCATTTATTTGTTTTTTAGTTAAAAATTTTAAAATTTATTTATCTTTTTCTCAAAAAATAATTAACATATGAACTATGAAGTATTATTGCTGGTAGTATTTAAGAGTATATTTAAAAAGATATAATTAGTGATTTTATTCTGAGACGAGACTCTTTAACTAATATAATTGTTATCCAATAAGTCTTACATTTTTATAAAAAAGGCTAAATCTTAAAAACTATTTTTCTCTTTAAGATTGATTTGGAAAGTATTTATAAAAGAGTCTAATTGAAACATTTTGAAGTTTTGGGCTTTTCTTCCATGCACTGTATTCGTTATTTTTTTTTTCTAATTTTGGAAGGAGAATGGATTAGAATGCTTCAATCTATTTATTTTATGCATTGAATGACTTTGTTGTTTCATAATACAAAAAGTGAGTTCAAGATTATGGGACTTGATGATGAAGATTTCAAGAGGTGGACCATTCATCTATCATTTTATGTTTGCAATCTCATTCTTCTTTGTAAGGCTAACAAGAGTCAAGTATAGGGTTTGGGGGTATGAAACATGGAATCTTTTTTATTGTGGTGTTTGCGTGTTGGATATATTTTTGGATACGACACTTATCGATATTTATTTGATATGTGTATCTTCTTCTGTGTTTAAACTGTATCATGATAAAAACTAAAAAATTATTTTTCGGATACATTTGGATACACCTAAATACCATTATGTGTCCGTGTGTCCAACTTTACTCTTAATATGTAAAAAATTAATTTATATTTTAATATCAATAAAATACTAAAATATCATTACAATTTATCTAAAAAGTATTTTATATTTTATATATATATCGTGTTTCCGTGTCTTATAAGAATTTTAAATTCACGTGTTTGCGTGTCCCATGTCGTGTCATGTCTCGTATCCGTGTCAGTGTCCGTGCATCATAGGTTTGGAGACTCTTAATATTTTTTGTAGAGTTTCCAAGATGAGAGTTAATTTTGAGTAAGGGTGTTCATAGATCGGATCCGCATATCTGCAGTATTTATCCGAATCCGATTCGAAAATTGCGGATATAGATCCGATCTGCAAGGCTATCGGATCGGATCCGCACACTAATAGAATCAGATTGCGGATTTTATCCGCATATTCGCATATACGCAAAAATAAATATATAAATAAGTAAATATTTTTTTATGTTTTATTTCAACTAATAATTATTATATATGTTGTATTATTTATTTTTATTATTTAAGAAAAATATGTTTAATATTATTTTAAAAGTAAACATGTTTAAAGGATATTTTATTATTATTTTTAAATAAAAATAAACTTTTAAACAGTAATTTTATGTTTTGTGAATATATTTCGATATCCGATCTGATCTGTGAATATGCGGATGAGATCGGATTCAAGCTAAAAAAAATTGCGAATATTGGATGGATCTGATCCAATAATTTTAGTGCGAATCGGATTGAGCTTTTGGTCATATCCGATACGATCTGCGTTCACCCCTAATTTTCAGAAATTAAGGACTGTCCCTTTGCTTAATGTTTCTAGGCAAAAGAGGGAAAGATTCACAAGCATCTCCTCGATTTGTTTTGTTAATAATTTTGTAATGTGTATTGGTGTTCTGCTTGGATGATAGATTGACCAGAACTACTTATTGTTAAGATTCACCTTAGTGCTTGGAGAAGTAAATTCCTTAATCAAGCTGGTTGTTTATGTTTGACAAATCTATTATTGTTAGTTTTATCCCAGTTTATCAAATGTAAGATGGACTTTATTTTGTCAACAATAGTGAGTGATAAAATAGATAGGCTTGGAAGGCAATTTGTGTAAAGTGGGCAAATAATTTCTCGAGGACTCTCGCTCTGATATCCTAGAAGGTACTAACTTCTCCAAAAAAATTTGGTACTTTAGCTATGTGAAACATAAAATTGGCCAACATAACTCTCTTTGAGAAATTAATTAACAAATATTTTATTATCTTGAGAAATTATAGGTCCAACTCATGACAATAAAGTACTTAAAAGAGATGTTCCATAATCGATTAGGAGCCGCTTTCACTAATGTTTAAAAATCAATTAGAAAATTTTTTGTATCATCTTTGAGAATGTTATGCTTGGTATATGGGTCTTTATCCTGAATTTTTCTGGTTACATCTATGGATGTAGCTTAACAATGTAAAAACTAAGATATTTGATCTCATCTCACAATCTATATATATATATAATGGAAAAAGATGGTGCCTAAATTGACTTTTTACCGTCATTCTTAAAGTTTTGAAGGATGATATTTATGGCTATGATCCCAATAAGCTCACATTGACTTTCGGACCTGGTAGAATTGGAGAGCATTTTCTTCTCATACTTATTCAACTAAGTAATGGATATTTGTGGTTATTTTAGAGTTATCAAAACGAGTCGTGTATGTTGTAAATATTTAAGGCTCACAGTTTTCGCTAATGTTATAAATATTTAAGGCTGACAGTTTTAATAAATAATACAAACTATCTATTATATCTATTCTATATTATCAATTTTATAACTAAAATGTGTCACATATTATTTCATCATTGCAATTAAAATTTTGAAATAAAATATTTCTCTCCAAAATAAAAATTTTTTCTCTTTCTCTCCCTCTTTTTTTTTTTTTATTAAAATTGAGATGAAATATTTTCTTCTAAACACTACTAGAAAACTAATTATTACAGATGGATATTTTCGATAGATTTTATCCCACAGAAATACAGACGGAATTTTAAAAAAAAATTTTGTCGAAAAATAAAAAAAAATGAATTAGCATAAATTACAAACAAAAAAAATACATCGATAATCCTATCAAAAAATTAATTTTTGTTATGAAAAATGATTACAGACAAAAAATTTATCTATAATTAAATAAACAAAAATACTATATTTTATTAAATTATTACCGACAAATTTTTCATCTGTAATTTAAAATTTTCCGTCCAGAATTTTTAGTTAAACCTAGCGTTTGCCCGAACTCCATTCACACCACGCAAATCAAAGAAACCCAGCATTCCCCTCTCCGTCAACAGGGCTCCTTCTCCTCTCCGTTGCACGAGCTCCTTCTTCTCCATTCCTCACCTACAGCTCCACCGCCGGCCACCCTAACCGCCGGAGCTACCTTCTCCTTCTTCTCCTCTTTTTTAAACAAAGCAAGCTCCGTGTCTTTCTCGTTCGCAGAACAAAGCAAGCTCAAGCTCCACCACCGCCGTGCCTCTCTCTCTCCTTTTATCCCCCTCAGTTCTGGCTCGCATACCTTCGCGCAAGCCCTAGCTCCGTGGTGACCAAAATCAGTTCCACCAGCCGCGGTTCCACCTCTCTCTTTCCCCCTGTTCGAACCGATAAGGTGCGTGAACTAGGGTTTTGGTTTTGTGGCAGTGGTTGTTCATCTAAGAGCCACTGGCGATGCTCCTATTCTCAAGCAATCTAAATTCAAGGTGATCTTCGTAATGGCAGCATTATATTTTTCCCAGACTTCAACTCAAAATTCATATGATTTTGTTTGCTTATCGTAATCGATGTGCTTTCTCATTGCTTATTGTGATCTATGTGCTTTTTCAGTTTCTTTTTTAGTTTCTAATTCAAACTTTTGAATGAGGACTATGATTTGTTTGAATCTGAATTATAATTGTTTGCAATATTTTGTCAGTATTAGTTTGGGTTAGCCACTTAACTCATCTTAATTGTTACACTGTAATTTGATGATCGACCTTCTATTCGAGTCTGCATTCATGATTTGCTGAAACTGGTGATGAAGTAAACTTAACTTATAACATGAACTCATTATACTATTTTATATTCATTAATTACTGGTAGCTTCCCGCATTAAGTTTGAGCTATTTTATACAAAAACTGGTTGATCAAAGAGAGATGATATTTCTATTTTTTTTTTTTTTTGGTTTAACTTCAAGGTTCAGTGCTAGTTTGCTGAGGTCAACGCTGCTTTTGGAGCTTAAGCGGCATCATGGAGATCATCTAGTACTAAGAGAGACTCATGAGAATGAGGTTCTTTTGGAGCTGCATGGAGCGAGTGACTTCATGGTGCTTCATGGGACAGTTCCTCATTTGTGCAATTCTGGTGCTTGACGTGATGCTGAAGGTTTCTGCTAATTCAGAAGGTGAGTTGTGACATTGTGTCCTTTTTCTGTAGGGTATTTTATGTCCATTCCAATTAGACATGTATTTGAAATGAGCATGGTTAACAAAAAAGACTCAACTATGAAACTGTATTAAAGGGTCTCTGACATCATCATCACATCCTAATCATAGAGACCAAGGCTTCTACAAATTAATCTACAAGTGCTTTTATTCTTGCAGACAAAAAAAATGTTTAATTCCATTTGCTTTGTTGTTTATTCTTTTAGCATTGTTTGGCTAATTGGTTCATATTTGTGACTGACCGAATTTGAGCTGAAAATTTTTCTACTCCAATTTATTTAACAATAAGGATGTTGCACCTAAATATTGCTTCTATGATAGGTGATGCCCTGAATTTTTTGAAGAACAGATTGACAGATCCTGCTGGTGTTCTTCAAAGCTGGGATTCCACTCTTGTCAATCCATGTACATGGTTTCATGATACTTGCAGCAATGATAATAGTGTGATCCGTGTGTAAGTTATACATACATCACTTTTACTTTTACTTTTATAGCCGTTTGTGTATGCTTTGATTTACCTTGAATTATGACTCCACTAGGCAGCTTCAAAGTCCTAGATGCTTCACATAAAGAACAATAAATCACATATCACAATACATTAATAATTTTTGTCATTTCACACAAACAAGAAATTAAGAATCAATATGAAGAGAGACAGAAACCTTATAACTTCAGGTTCCTTCATTTCTGGCATAATTAGCGCAGCAAAAGCAAGAGAAGCTTTATAAATCAAATGGTTAATACCCAGAAAATGCAGAACTAGCCTTCTGAAAAATCTTCTCTCTATTATTGCTCTGAGACTATTATTTTCTAAGCCTTTAGGTATAGCACATTTGAGATTTGCATTCTCTATGCACCTGGAATTTTTTTTGTAAGGTTTGAAGCAACTAAATATTATCTGTATCCAAAGGACAAAGCTTATCATGTTTGCTTTTTTTTTCTTTTTTCTTTTATTTTATTATTTCTTGTCTGTATACCTGGATTTTGGCCTCTACTATGGAGGGATAGATAAGGTGCACTCAGGTGAGTTTCTGTATACTACTACACCACCAACAACTTTTGAGGATAACAATATTGTGATGATGATGCTTTTTCTAACCATTCATTCCTTTGGAGTTGGAATTTTTGATTCACCTTGCAGGCCCTAAATCCCTCATACACTATGCCAAGTTTCATAATTATCAGTACAAGTATCCTTGTTTTTGTTTACATCATATATATATATATATATACTATAATATATAGTAATTAATTATACAATTCGACCATACCACATGTCACTGGTATTATTGTGGAACGTGGCCAAGTTTTTTTAGTGCTATTTTTTTTAGTCTAATTAATAGCACTTTGATCCGGCCCTCTCCCTTAAAGAATACCAACAATATCGGATAACATACCTACTTATGATTTCTATTCTTGTGATATGTATTTGTACTAGTACTATATTATGATGATTTGTACTTATGATAAAGTACTATATTGTAAACTATATACGTATACTTTTTTGTTTATATTAAGTTAAATCTATAATAAATGCATAGATATTTGTATGGTTTGGTGTAGAGCTTAGTTACTATCCAACAAGATTGTGTGTGTCTCTCGTGTCTCTCTGTATATATATGAAAAACGTTAGGAGTCATTTATTTTTAGTACTTATGCATGCAAATTTTCCCAAAACATATGGCAATTGGCAGTAGGCTCTCCATTAATGCTCATCATTTTTCTTGAGAAAAATCTAGAATTGAGTTTATATTAAGAATATAACATTTTGTATATATAAAACCTTCTAATTTTTACCACTTTTCTTTCAGATTAGAGAGATTCGCCAGAAATATGATATGGTGACCTACCTGTTGGAGTATATTTACTATCCTGACCAAAGTATGTCTTTTCGGAGTTAAAACTCAACTTATTGCACGTTCATATGCTGTGGAGCATAAGTTCTTTTTATTTTTATATTCTTAAGTTGCACTTCATTTCTTTTGTGAGGTTTTGCCTAAAATGTTTTCACGCTTGGCTAAATGCCTCTTTGAAACTTGTGATAAATGTTGTGTAGGAGGAATTGCCTAATAATCTAGTCAGACTAGATATGCTATTTCAAAAGGTAGTGGAGTTTGGAATTGAGATACAGGTCTGTTGTCCTTGTTTTTATTGGATCCCTTCAGTTTCAGTTTTAAGAGAATTTCTGTGATTCACTCCTATTGGAGAAGAAAAGAAGTTTTATGATCATTTATTCTATTAATGGTTTATTGTTATACTTAGATTTTAACAAGAACTAATTGAATGGTGGGAAATCAGTTGCACTTTTAACAAGATCTATCTAAGAGAGATGGTTTCCACAACCTTATTGTGATGCTGATTATTTATCCCAAATGTTCCATTTGATTCTATTTCATTATTCTTATCTCATTGTCAATCATAGCAGTAGTTCAAGTGTGAAACTAGCTTATAGTTTTCAACTAAAAAGATTAAATTTTTGTAAAGCAGGGTGAAGTTTAACAGATCGAAGTCTCTCAACATCCTTCCCAAAATTAGACAAAAGATCAGAATGTATCCTGTGTTGCTGCAGGTAACGCTTCATAAAGTCCCCATAGTTTCGGTTAATCATCCTATAGTACTGCTCTAAATTGCCCCTTGCAACCTCCACTGCTCTTTCTTGAACCATCTGTTCCCTCAAAAGCCTCTCACAATGCTCATTTCTTGAACCATCTGTCTCAATTATTGCATATCATGATGAATTGGTGTTACTATTCTAATGTTGTGAGAAACTTATTTTGTACCTGATGAAAGGCTAATATTACCCAATCTCTTGTTTTAGATAGAGTCAAGGGAAGAGAACTAAACTGGGAGAAGAGATATGACACTATCATTGGGACAGCTGAAGGATTGGTTTACCTGCATGAGAATTCAAAAACTAGGATAATTCAAAGAGATATAAAAGCCAGCAACATCTTATTGGATGCTAAACTTCGCGCCAAAATTATATGTGGTAATAAATCTTGTTTCTTTTTATTTTCTTATGATTATGGAATGTCATAAAATACTAAAGAATTTTTCATCGAGGTGCAGAAGTGTGGCAGCATTCCAATTAAGTCATGGACAGCAATTACTGCATGTTTAAGTCATGAAACAGTATCTATGCACAGATACAAACTGTTTTCTTTTATGTACAAATGAGATTTGAATGAGTTCCTGCAGGAAAGTATTTCCCAAGACAAGAAGAGAAGTCATGCTGGCTTTGTATTTAAAAGACTCCTCAACACTCTTGTCTGTTTCATTTGTTGTTTTCTCTTTTATATTTAGGCTAATTCTGATAGTGGTTAGCTACAAGAGCAGATTGTTTTATACACCTTTAGTGTATGCTACAGTACAGATTTTACAGGCTAATTCCCTGAATGTAGACAACCGCTACCCGAAAGCTATTCGCCTCCGGCAGATGAACCTTGGACGACTGGGATCTTTGGATGCACTGAAGATAGGGAAAGTTGTAAGTAATGCATTAATGGTCAATGTTAATAGTCTGTTTATATATTTTTTTATGCTGTAATTGCCTTCAGTTTGATATAATCTAAACTAAGTCTATATAGGCTAGAGTGGATCCATGACCATGAATTCATTGAGTACTGACTAGTTGGCAGAAACTGAGTTGCAGAAACCGAGTTGCATAGACATTTGACAGCATAACATTTTCATATTGTACTGATCATGGTTAGTCCTTATGCATTCAATTGACATAATTTTCATTAGGATGTTGAGTAATGAGTTTTTTGTGCCATAACAAAGTGAATAACTTTCACTATTGACATTTTTTCATGTATTTTTCACTATTGTATACTTTTACTGACATGCAGTACTTTGAAATAATATTTTCAGGCAAGAAGTGTAGCCCTTTTCCAATTGCATTAAGAGATATAAAGCAACACGACATTACTCAAAGCATGCGCGGGCTACTGGTTCATTGGCTTGTAGAGATTTGCATAATGTAATTTTTTTCATATAATACAATGTTATGAATTATAGCTGATAAATTTAGTACGGTTGAACAATACACTGAGGATTATAGTTGATGTATCAATACATTTTGTTTATATTTTGAATTATATTGACTTGCTTGTTTATAGTACTTTTCTTTAGTTTGATAATACGATGAATTTGTTTATTTTTTGAAATATTATAAATATTCAAATACAAATTAGATAAAAATTTGTATTTATTAAATTTATATTTATTTTGTATGAAAATAGGTTTATTTTGTAGTTAAAAAATCTAAAAAAAATTCTATTTTATCTTACAGATAGATTTACAGACGGATTTTCTGTCTGTATTTAGAGTTTGGAGTGGTTTTTCAAGGCTCTAATTACCGACGGAAAATCCGTCGGAAAGTTTGACCTCTACGGGAAATGGATGGAGAATTTACAGAGGAAAAATTCGTCGGTAACTGGTAAAAATCCGTCGGTAATTTCGTCGGTAACCAAAAATCTGTCTATGATATAGACCAAATCTGTCTGTAAATCTGTCTGTAGTAAACAATTTTTTAATTGTGAAAATTAATAAACTTCATTCTTCCGTTCTTTTATCTACCTCTCTTTTCTTCTCTATTTTTCTCTACCATTTTCACTCTATATATAATTTATATTTTATATCTATCTCTCTCCATTTTTTTATTTTTCTCTACCATTTTCACTCTATATATAATTTATATTTTATATTAGTAATTTGACAAATCAAAATATTTCATCAAATATTTTTTTATTAC
>NC_029792.2:26257024-26266043 GCF_000816755.2 Arachis ipaensis
AAAATTAACAAACTCCACGGAAATGAAGACTACTCTTGTTATTTGAAAAATTGTAATGTTTTTTTAATAGCCTTTGTTATCAATTCTAGGAGACCCCATACTTTGACATTTTTGCATAATGCACCCCAAGACATGGGAATTGTAATCGAAACTCATTGATTGCAATAAAATTAGAATCTTAAAAAAAAGCTCTATCCCTCCTTATTCTTCTTTGTCTTTTTGCTTCTTTTCTCTCTCAATTTCTATCACTTTTTAGTTTTTAATTTTTTTATTCACAAAAAAATAAAATAATATAATTTAAATAAATTCATAAAATTATAAAAACATATTAAATTTTATAATTAAATATAACTAAAAAATATGATGTAACACCTAAGGGTATATTTGATACAAATCGAAAATTTTTAGGACAAAATTGAAACAAAATAAAACTTAAGGGTATTTTTGAAACTTTTGTCAAACTTCAAGGACAAAAAATATACTTTACCCAATAAAATATATGAAGACAAATAAATCTTTTGAAAAATAAAAAAGACTTAAATAATTTGATATCTTGTATTTAAAAAGTGATATCTAAATCTCTTTGTCAAAAGCTAATGAGTTATAGCTCAAATGACATAGTCTTCCCATATTCACCTAAGAGATCGCGAGTTTGAATTTCCTTATCTTTAGTATATAAAAAAAAATCCCTTTGTCCAAAATATGTAAAGACAAATAGGTCTTTTAAAAGGTGAAGAAAATCTCATGCCCTAAACTGTTCAAGCTGTGATGTTGATGGTTTGATGAACCAGAAGGGATTAAGAGAGGGAGAGAAATAAGTTCTTCTCATGGTTGGAGAGAATGAAAAATCCCCTTAGAAAATATTTGTTTAGTTATTACACCTTATATACTATGTACTTTTTATGTACTCTCACTAAAAAATAATTACAATGGTAAACCTATTATTGATAAAGAAATAATCTAGGTAACACCCTCCCGCAAGCTAGAATTGTGTAAATCTAACAATCCTAGCTTGGAAATATTAGCAAGAAAAAGACCCGGTAGCAGAGTTTTGGTAAGAAAATCAGCAAGTTGATCCTTGGAATGAACTGGCATAAGATGAATGAGACTAGACAAATGCTTTTCACGAACAATGTGGCAGTCCACTTCAATGTGTTTAGTTCTTTCATGAAAGATGGGATTATTGGCAATGTGAATGGCTGACTGGTTGTCACAGAATAGAGTGATAGACTTTTGAAGCGGCAAGCCAATGAAATCCATTAAGAAAGATAACCAACTAGCTTCACAAGTAGTAACAGCAAGAGACCTATATTCAGCTTCTGCAGAGGACTTGGCAACTGTGGTTTGCTTCTTACTCTTCCAGCTAATGAGCGAGTTCCCAAGCATGAAGCAATAACCGGAAATAGAGCGACGAGTATCGGCACAGGTAGCCCAGTTAGCGTCGGCAAATCCAGTGAGATGCAGATTAGAAGTAGAGGAGAAGAAGAGACCAGTTGCAGGTCGGCCTTTTAAATATCGGAGTACACGAAAAGCAGCTTGTAGGTGAAAAGTGGTTGCACAGTCCAAAAATTGGCTCAAACGTCCCACAGCATAAGAGATATCGGGTCTAGTGTTTGTGAGGTAAAGGAGTCGGCCGATGAGCTGTCTGTAAACAGTGTTGTCTGTTAAAATGGTACCTGATTCTTTTGAGAGTTTCTGACTATAATCAAATGGAGTAGAGAGAGGCTTGCAATCTAGATAACTAAAATCTCTGAGAAGGTCCATGGTGTACTTCCACTGATAAATGTGAATTCCAGAGTTAGAGCGTGCTACTTCCATTCCCAAGAAGTATTTGAGATCACCAAGATCCTTTATTTTGAATTTGTCATCCAAATCTTGCTTGATGGAATTGATTTCACCAATGTCATTCTCGGTTAAAACCAAGTCATCAACATATACTAGAATGGCAGTGAAGCTTTCAGATTGTTTCTTGATGAAGAGTGAATGATCATAAAAAAACTGCTTATAACCAGCATCCACAAGAGTCTGAGTGAGCTTAATGTTCCATTGCCTGCTTGCTTGCTTAAGCCCATATAGAGATTTTTGCAATTTACAAACCAAACCTGGTTGTGACACAGCCAAACCGGGTGGTATCTTCATATAAACTTCCTTGTCCAAATCTCCATGAAAGAAGGCAGTGTTGACGTCCAGCTGTTTCAAATGCCATTTCTTTGCCGCTGCTAATGCTAACATTACTCGTAGGGTAGTCATTTTGACAACTGGACTAAAAGTATCACCATAATCTACTCCTTGCACTTGAGTGAATCTTTTTGCAACTAGCCTCGCTTTGTGCCTCTCTATGGTGCCATCAGGATTGAATTTTACCCGAAAAACCCATTTGCAACCAACATCCTTCTTGTCTTTTGGGAGTTCAGTGAGACACCAAGTTCTGTTCTGATCTAGAGCTGTCAATTCATCTTGTATTGCCTTTCTTCAACATTCATGTGCAACCGCTTCCTCATAAGTGCTAGGTTCTTGATTTGAGGTGATGGCTAGAGAAAGTAACTTATATTTTGGGGTTAGTTTATCATATGACAAGTGTTTTGAGATAGGATATAAAGACTTAGAGTTGGCAACGTTGCTAGAGTGAGCTGTGTGGGTTGTCATACAATGATAGTCCTTCAAATAAGCAGGCAGTTTCTTGACTCTTTCAGACTTTCTAGTAATACAATCATGTGTGATGTCAGAGTGTTGTGATGCAGGTGCATTGTTAGTGTGTGGTGTGGTAATGGGTGCAATGGTGTGTGAGGAAATTGGTGAGTGCATTGAGTTTGAGAAATGTTCATTTGAATCTATGAGTGTGGTATGTGTGGATGGTGTATCATATTGAAAAAGATCAATGCATTGTGGAGTACGAATTGGTACCACAGAAATATCAGTGCTAGTGGAATGTAAAAATGGAAAATGAGTTTCATAAAAAATTACATTTCTGGATATGAAAATTTTCTTTGATTTTAAATCAATAAGTCGAAAACCCTTTGTTCCTAATTTAAAACCAAGAAAAGCTGTTTTTCTGGCTCTTGGGTCTAATTTTGTTCTTGAATTTGTTAATGTGGAGGCATATGCAAGAGAACCAAATACTCTTAAATATGAAAGGTCAGGTAAGTTACCATACAAAAGCTTATAAGGACTAGCATTATCCAGGTTAGTGCTGGACAGCCTATTAATTAGGTGAATGGCGTGAGCAACTGCGTATTGCCAAAAACAATGTGGAATTCCTGATTGAAATAGTAGTGCTCTAGCAACACCTAAAATATGCTGGTGTTTTCTCTCTACAATCCCGTTTTGCTCTGGTGTTTCTACACAAGAAGTTTGGTGTAAAATTCCAGTTGATGCAAAAAAGGATTTTAGAATAAACTCTGGCACATTGTCAGTCCTTATACACTTAACTTATTTTTCAAATTGTACTCTGACAAACAATGTAAGTTTGAGGTTAACTTTGACACAGATATCAGTTTAAAATCAAAAGAAGGAATGTATAAAATATTTTTGAGAAATTTTTTTTTAGAGAATGTGATTGTGCCAATGATGGTGCTAACAGTTTTGGTCCCATTTGGCAATATCACATTGATTGGATCAATATTTTGAAAACTTGCAAAATCTTTTAAATCAAAAGTCATATGATCTGTTGCACCAGAATCAATGACCCATAGTGCAGATTTTGGAGTGATAATGCTCATAATTCTCGCATTAAAATGTAATGCAATGGTTTTACCTGGAGTGGAAGTTTGAATGGAATTAGTCAAAATTTGATTTGTATTATGAGGTTGTTGCTGCACATTTTTGTCTTTGATCAACTCTAAGAAGGCAAATCTTTGCTCTGGAGTGAATCCAGATCTTGATATTCCAGTGTTCTCTTGGAGACAATTGAGTTGGGATTGTTTGTCACTGAGTATATCATCATGGCCCTCAGTGATCACGTGATTGATGGTGGTGGTGTTATGTTGCTGCCATTGATAGAAATGAGAAGAGTACCCATGCTTCTTATAGCATACATCTTCTTTGTGGCCTTACTTGTTGCAATGAGAGCAAGCCAATGTAGCTCCACGACCTCTGCAATGGGAGGATCTGTTTGCCATGTTTGCCATTTTAAGAAATAAATGAATCACAGAATAATAGGGATTCAGATCTTCTTCCTTCCAACTCGTTGATCGGAACAGCTATGTTCACCAAGAAAGAATCTTGCGAAATAGCCTCTCATCAAACTCTATTGAATGAGTTTGAAGGAAGAGGTAAGAATGGGGAAAGAAAATGTCGAAAGAAAAATTAGGGATAGAAAGAAAATGGCAAAATTGGATTGATCTCAATTCACAACTTTTTTTTTTAATAATTTGATTCACAACTTGGTTGCTCTCCACGCTCACCGCACCATGAAGAAAATCTCATGCCCTAAGCTGTTCAAGCTGTGATGTTGATGGTTTGATGAACCAGGAGGGATTAAGAGAGGGAGAGAAATAAGTTCTTCTCATTTTTGGAGAGAATGAAAAATCCCCTTAGAAAATATTTGTTTAGTTATTACACCTTATATACTATGTACTTTTTATGTACTCTCACTAAAAAATAATTACAATGGTAAACCTATTATTGATAAAGAAATAATCTAAGTAACAAAAGGATTTAGATGTCTCACATTTTAAAATATAAAAAACATTATTGTATTTTTAACATAATTATCAAAACCGAACTGTAATTAAACCGGTCAAATTATTGATTCACTAGTTCAATCAATGATTAACTAGTTGAACCATTTAAATTATAATTAACAAATATAAATTTTAAAAATATAATTTAATTTGTATATGTTAAATATTTAAAAAAAAAAAGACAAACGTAATAAGGCCAAGCTGCTGCAAATACAAGATGACCCAAGTTTGAACTTAAGGAGGAGCTTTCTTTTGTTAATTGTTGATTTGTAATCTTATTCTATTTTCACTTATTCTATCCAGTTTTTATCGATTTTCTTTTTTAAACGATCAAAATGTTAGACTAAACCGATTTAGAATATGATTCACTAATTTTTCAATTAAACCAGTCAATCCAATTCGATTTTAACAACTATAATTTTCAATTAGTCAATCATTTATTTGTTTTTCAGTTAAAAATTTTAAAATTTATTTATCTTTTTCTCAAAAAATAATTAACATATGAACTATGAAGTATTATTACTGGTAGTATTTAAGAGTATATTTAAAAAGATATAATTGGTGATTTTATTTTGAGATGAGACTCTTTAACTAATATAATTGTTATCCAATAAGTCTTACATTTTTATAAAAGAGGCTAAATCTTAAAAACTATTTTTCTCTTTAAGATTGATTTGGAAAGTATTTATAAAAGAGTCTAATTGAAACATTTTGAAGTTTTGGGCTTTTCTTCCATGCACTGTATTCATTATTTTGTTTTCTAATTTTGGAAGGAGAATCGATTAGAATGCTTCAATTTATTTATTTTATGCATTGAATGACTTTGTTGTTTCATACTACAAAAAGTGAGTTCAAGATTATGGGACTTGATGATGAAGATTTCAAGAAGTGGACCATTCATTTATCATTTTATGTTTGCAATCTCATTCTTCTTTGTAAGGCTAACAAGACTCAAGTATAATGGGTTTGGGGTATGAAACATGGACACTTTTTTATTGTGGTGTTTGTGTGTTGGATATACTTTTAGATACCACACTTATTGATATTTGTTTGATACGTGTATTTTCTTTGTTTAAACTGTATCATGATAAAAAAATAAAAAATTATTTTTCGGATACATTTGGACACACCTAAATACCATTATGTGTCAGTGTGTCCAACCTTACTCTTAATATATATTTTTAAAATGAGTTTAAAGTATATATTATTGATTATTAAAATAAAAAATATTTTAAATATTTTATATAATTAAAAAAGATATTAAAATAATTAAAAAATAATTTATATTTTAATATTAATAAAATACCAAAATATCATTACAATTTATCTAAAAAAAATATTTTATATTTTATATATATGTCGTGTTCTTGGGTTAGCACTTAGCAGTTGAAAGATTGGTAGGTGACCAAGTCAAGTTTAGGATTGGGGATAGATTTTGGACTTGTCCCAGATAGGAAGGATAGTTCCTAGGGAGAATTGGTGTCTGTAATCTGTTTGATTATAGTGAAATTCCATCATTGTTGTGATGGAGACTGGATGTAGGCTGCACTGCACTTAGCAGCTGAACCAGGATACTTTTGGGTGTGATTTTCTCTCTCTACTCTACTCAAATTATGATTTTGTTCGAAGGAGACAAAATTGAAAAATATCTCCTCATTGGTTATGAGACAAAAAGAAAAAGTCTCTTGACCAGTGACGAGACAAAAAACAGAAATATTTCCTGAAGCGTTTTAAAAGGACAGCAAGTCTTACTCAGCAAAAAGGGGCTAAGATTCAACCCCCCATTCTCTTAGCCACTGATAACCATCAAACACAAATACTCATAGTCAATATATAATAGGTTTAATTACTCTGTTGGTTCATATAGTTTCGCGAAATTTTTAATTAGGTCTCTATACTTTTTTTCCTTTTAATTGAGTCCTTACACTAAATTTTTTTAATTGGTCCCTACACTTTTTTTTCTCTTTTATTTGGGTTTCTATACCAATTTTTTTTAGTTGGATCCCTTAAAATTAAGTCAATTACTGCCAAGAGGGATCTCATTAAAAAAAAAAATATTGGTGCAGGGATCCAATTAAAAGAAAAAAAAAGTATAAAAACCTAATTAAAAATTTCACAAAACTATAGGGACCAAAGAGTAATTAAACCTATATAATAAGCTAAACGGATATGTTAAGACCAACAGGTGTAGAATGTGGATCATGTGACATAAGGCTAGGTATATCACTGAAAACATATAAAATACGGACACTTTTTTATTTGTCGTGTTTGTGTGTCAGATACATTTTGGATACGATACTTATTGACACTTGTCCGATATGTGTATTTTTACGTCCAATCGTGTCTTAATAAAAAGTAAAAAATTTTTCTACAAATACACTAGGATACACTTAAATATCATCACTTGTCAGCGTGTATAATCTTATTCTTAACATGTATTCTTAAAATAAATTTAGAAATAGTATATATTATATTATTGATTATTAAAATAAAAAATATTTTAAATATTTTATATAATTAAAAAAGATATTAAAATAATTAAAAAATAATTTATATTTTAATATTAATAAAATACCAAAATATCATTACAATTTATCTAAAAAAAATATTTTATATTTTATATATATGTCGTGTTTCCGTGTCTTATAAGAATATTAAATTCATGTGTTTGCGTGTCCCATGTCATGTCGTATCCCGTATTCGTGTCAGTGTCCGTACATCATAGGTTTGGAGACTCTTAATATTTTTTTGTAGAGCTTCCAAGATGAGAGTTAATTTTGAGTAAGGGTGTTCATAGATCGGATCCGCATATCTGCAGTATTTATCCGAATCCGATCCGAAAATTGCGGATATAGATCCGATCTGCAAGGCTATCGGATCGGATCCGCACACTAATAGAATCAGATTGCGGATTTTATCCGCATATTCGCATATCCGCAAAAATAAATAAATAAATAAGTAAATATTCTTTTTATGTTTTATTTCAACTAATGATTATCATATATGTTGTATTATTTTATTTTTATTATTTAAGAAAAGTATGTTTAATATTATTTTAAAAGTAAACATGTTTAAAGGATATTTTATTATTATTTTTAAATAAAAATAAACTTTTAAAAAGTAATTTTATTTTTTGTGAATATATTCGATATCCGATCCGATCCGTGAATATGCGGATTGAGATCGGATCCAAGTTAAAAAAAATTGCGAATATTAAATGGATCTGATCCAATAATTTTAGTGCGAATTGGATCGAACTTTTGGTCATATCCGATTCGATTTGCGTTCACCCCTAATTTTCTGAAATTAAAGACGGTCCATTTGCTTAATGTTTCTAGGCAAAAGAGGGACGAAAGATTCACAAACATCTCCTCGATTTGTTTTGTTAATAATTTTGTAGTGTGTATTGGTGTTCTGCTTGGGTGATAGATTGACGAGAACTACTTATGGTTAAGATTCACCTTAGTGCATGGAGAAGTAAATTCCTTAATCAAGCTGGTTGTTTATGTTTGGAAAATCTATTATTGCTTAGTTTTATCCCAGTTTATCAAATGCACGATGGACTTTATTTTGCCAACAATAGTGAGTGATTCATAAAATAGATAGGCTTGGAAGGCAATTTGCGTAAAGTGGGCAAATGATTTCTCGAAGACTTGCTCTGATATCTTAGAAGGTGCTAACTTCTCCAAAAAAAATGGTACTTTAGCTGTCTGAAACATAAAATTGGCCAACATAACTCTCCTTGAGAAATTAATTAACAAATTTTTTATTAACTTGAGAAATTATAGGTCCAGCTCATGACAATAAAGTACTTAAAAGAGGGGATGATGTTCCATAATCGATTAGAAGCTGCTTCCACTGATGTTTGAAAATCAATTAGAAAATTTTTTGTATCATCTTTGAGAATGTTATGGTTGGTATATGGGTCTTTATCCTGAATTTTTTCTGGTTTCATCTATGGATGTAGCTTAACAATGTAAAAACTCTTACAATCTCTCTCTCTCTCTCTCTATATATATATATAAAATGAAAAAAGATGGTGCCTAGATTGACTTTTTACCATCATTCTTAAAGTTCTGAAGGATGATATTTATGGCTATGATCCCAACAAGCTCACATTGACTTTCGGACCTGGTAGAAGTGGAGAGCATTTTCTTCTCATACTTGTTCAACTAAGTAATGGATATTTGTGGTTATTTTAGAGTTATCAAAACGAGTCGTGACTTGCGAGTTGATTTCAAATCGCTCGCTAATGTTGTAAATATTTAAGGCTGACAGTTTTAATAAATAATACAAACTATCTATTATATCTATTTTATATTATCAATTTTATAACT
>NC_029792.2:26266522-26268655 GCF_000816755.2 Arachis ipaensis
TATATATATATACTTACAGATTTAAAATGCATTAAGCATATAATATAACCAATGTTCTGAAATCGCTGTTGGACTGTCGAACCGGTGGGGAACTGGTCGGTCGAACCGAACCAGAACTCGACCGATTTTCTGAAATTTGCTTAAAACGGCGCCGTTGGTTTGAGGAACCCTAACCCTTAACCAATACGGAAAACGCGCAGCACCCTCTTGCCCTCTCCTCTCTCACAAAGTCTCACTCAGCTACTCTCCTCCTTCCTCTCATTGAGCTCCTCCTCACTCCCTTACTTCCCTCTCTCTGGCCTCTGAACGACGCAGAGAAGAGAACTCAAACGTAGCTTGGAGGAAGCACCGAAGGAGCCCTCCATCTGGTCGCCGTTCTTCAACGTCCAGCCACCGGTGTCGTCCGCATTGCTAGAGCTTCGGCGCAACGTCGCCGTTGTTCGCCGCGTGTTTGCCTCCTTTTTGGCCAAGCTTCTGCCTCTGTTTTCTGACTGAGCCTTGTTCTGCCCTTTTTGGCCAACCCTTGTTCTGCCTTTGTTCGAGTTGCTTAGCCTTCTGTTCAGCCTTCCGCCGTTGTTCAACCATCTCCGTCGCGTTTTAAAGCTCCTCCCTCTCTCTGTACTGTTTGAATTTCAGAACTGCTCCATCCTAGGGTATTTTTTTCCTTCTTGTTCTCTCTTGTATTAATTATGTAGTTATAGTCATGGTTCTGAAAACCGGACCGGACTGGCCGGTTCAACCAGAATAACTGGGAACCAATTGCCTAGCCGGTCTGGGTAACCTCGAAAACCGAATGACAAAGAACCGGTAAAAAAACCGGTCGAACCGGCGGTTAACCGACAAACCGAAAAAACCGTCCGATTTTTTGGCGGTTTAGTGGTTTGGAAATTCAGATGCCAAACGATGTCGTTTTGGCTTTTTTTTTAAAAAAAAAAAATAAAAAAAATAGAAAGGCGTACGCGTAACCTAACCTAACCCTAATCCACTATGCGTCTATGCCACTGACCCCATTACCCCAATCAGCCAATCTCCCCTTTCTTCCCCCTTCACCCACCAAGGCCACTGATGAGCGGATAATTTATACGCTTTTTGACATTGTTTTTAGTATGTTTTTAGTAGGATCTAGTTACTTTTAGGGATGTTTTCATTAGTTTTTATGTTAAATTCACATTTCTGGACTTTACTATGAGTTTGTGTGTTTTTCTGTGATTTCAGGTATTTTCTGGCTGAAATTGAGGGACTTGAGCAGAAATCAGATTCAGAGGTTGAAGAAGGACTGCTGATGCTGTTGGATTCTGACCTCCCTGCACTCAAAGTGGATTTTCTGGAGCTACAGAACTCAAAATGGTGCGCTTTCAATTGCGTTGGAAAGTAGACATCCAGGGCTTTCCAGCAATATATAATAGTCCATACTTTGGCCAAGAATAGATGACATAAACTGGCGTTCAACGCCAGCTTCCTACCCAAATCTGGCGTCCAGCGCCAGAAAAGGAGCCAAAACCAGAGTTGAACGCCCAAACTGGCACTAAAACTGGCGTTCTACTCCAAGGAGGACTTCTACACGTGCCACACTTAAGCTCAGTCCAAACACACACCAAGTGAGCCCCTATATCTGCCTGACTGAGATTTGCAAGGTGACCATAGCTTGCTTCATACCAACAATCTCTGTGGGATTCGACCCTTACTCACGTAAGGTATTACTTGGACGACCCAGTGCACTTGCTGGTTAGTTGTATCGAAGTTGTGAACTATGATATTGGCACCATGTTCTTGGCGCCATTGCCAGGGAAAGAAAGAGCCATGAATTCTACATAATCAAAGCGTAATCACGATTGCGCGTACCAAGTTGCTCACGTTGCCAGGGATTGTTTGATCCTGGACATCACAATTTCGTGCACCAAGTTTTTGGCGCCGTTGCCGGGGATTGTTTGAGTTTGGACAACTGACGGCCCATCTTGTTGCTCAGATTAGGTAATTTTCTTTTCATTTTGTTTTCAAAAAAATCTTTCAAAAATAACTTCTAAAATTTTCTCATCTGTTTTCGAAAAAAAAAAAATTTTTAAAAATATTTTCAAAAATTTTATTCAAGATTTTTAAGAATGAATTCTAGTGTTTCATGAAGCATGTGAAGCC
>NC_029792.2:26268805-26269673 GCF_000816755.2 Arachis ipaensis
ATGGAATGCAAGCTGCATCCAACAGTACTCAAGAGGCTTCTTATGAAGAAGAAGCTTATGATCCTGAGAACCCTGCAATAGCAGAGGTGAATTACTTAAGTGAACCTTATGGGAACACCTATAACTCATCATGGAGAAATCATCCAAATTTCTCATGGAAGGATCAAAAGCCTCAACAAGGCTTTAATTATGGTGGAAGAAACAGGTTTAACACTAATAAACCTTTTCCATCATCCACTCAGCAACAGACAGAGAACTCTGAACAAAATGCTTCTAATTTAGCAAACTTAGTCTTTGATCTATCCAAGGCCACTGTAAGTTTCATGAATGAAACAAGGTCTTCCATTAGAAATCTGGAAGCACAAGTGGGTCAGCTGAGTAAAAGGATCACTGAAATCCCTCATAGTACTCTCCCAAGCAATACAGAAGAGAACCCAAAAGGAGAGTGCAAGGCCATTGACATAAGCACCATGGCCGAACCTACAAGGGGAGTGGAGGACGTGAATCCCAAGGAGGAAGACCTCCTGGGATGTATTAGTTATATTTAGACTTTGAAACTTGGTTGTTTTTAAAATGTTGGTGAAGAACTAACGATATGTATTTTGAATTTATTAATTTTATGACTATTTTTAGTATTTTATATTTTTTATTTATGTGAAACCGGTTTTATCGGTTCAACTAGCGGTTTATCGGTTGAACCAATAAACCAGTGAACCAGTGACCTGACCGGTTCGATTACCGGTCCGGTTCTTACAACTATGCCTGGGACGTCCAGTGATCAATAAGGAGCCTCCCTCTGGGGAACCAAAGGACTCTGAGGCTCATCTAGAGACCATAGAGATTCCATTGAACCTCCTTATGCCCTTCG
>NC_029792.2:26269789-26270117 GCF_000816755.2 Arachis ipaensis
ACTCGAAATGGCGCGCTTCCAATTGAGTTGGAAAGTAGACATCCAGGGCTTTCCAGCAATATATAATAGTCCATACTTTGGTCAATAATAGATGACGTAAACTGGCATTCAACGCCAGCTTCCTACCCAAATCTGGCGTCCAGCGCCAGAAAAGGAGCCAAAACCAGAGTTGAACGCCCAAACTGCACTAAAACTGGCGTTCAACTCCAAGGAGGACTTCTACACGTGCCACACTTAAGCTCAGTCCAAACACACACCAAGTGGGCCCCAGAAGTGGATTTATGCATCAATTACTTACTCATGTAAACCCTAGTGACTAGTTTATTAT
>NC_029792.2:26270142-26272289 GCF_000816755.2 Arachis ipaensis
AGCGTAATCACGATTGCGCGTACCAAGTTGCTCACGTTGCCAGGGATTGTTTGAGCCTGGACATCACAATTTCGTGCACCAGCCACCATTGCCACCGCCCACCAAGCTCCAGATTCCAGAAACCACCGAGCCACCCACAGCCATCCACAGCAGCAGCGCTCCTCATTCGCCACCCAAACCAATCCACAGCAGCCCGACCACCACCGCGTTGAGCCCGCCTCCTCGTCGCCGAACGTCGCCGAGCTCGCCGAGCCCGCCTCCTCATTCGCCGGTAAGACTCTGTTCTTGTCTTCTTGATTTTGAACTTGCTTCCTTCTGAATTCTGACCTCGCCTGTTCTGTTTGAAAAAAAAAATAAATAAATAACAGGGTATCTGAGTTAAAAAAAAAACATATGAATCCAGTTAAATATGCTTCAGGTTCAATCTGTTTTTCAAGTCGTGTTGAGTCTCGAACACTTTTATTACCCTTTCAATCTGTTTGCTGCTTCTGAATATGTTCTGATCTTGATTTTTGTTTTTGATTTTCTATGCTGCATGTTCTGTTTGCTGCTTCGGTTTGCTGCTTCATGAATATTTTTGTTGCTTCTGAATGGAAATAGTTTGAAATTTTTATTTTACCTGAATCAGTTGATTTCTGTGACTGTCAAGGTGCATGAACAAATTACATACATTATGAACAGTGTCAATTATCTAGGCAGCAAAATTTATCTTTCATATACATGACCAAATGAAGCTCATATATACCTGTATGTTGACATAATCTTCTGTGTCATCAATATATTCATGCATATACAAACAGTATCATGATCATGATGAATATTTTTTCCTCCAACAACAAGTTCACCTACAACTGCGACAACCACACCTTCAACTTCCTCGTCCATAATGGCTTCATTCGGTTTCTCTGGTTTTCTCTCTAGATCTGTTTCCTCTGATTCAATTTTGTATATATATGTATACATTTTTGTGTAAATTGTGTTGTTTTGAATTTGATTTGTTTTGTTTGAATGGTGCAATACTGAAATTGATCTGATTTTGAAACTTTAATTAAAATAAAAAAAAGAAACTGATGATCCTCTTCTGAGCTCACTGTCACCACCGTCATTCCTCCCTCGTCGTGTCTCCAGTAAGTCGCTGCTTCTTTAGTTTTGATTTCTAAGATTCTGGCTTCTGAGTTGATTTTTTGTACTAGATTCTGAATAGGAATTGTGTTCTGAGTTGGGTTGTTCCTTAATGTGAGTCTGAATTTAATTTGAATTGTTTCACTTAGTTTTTCTGTTTCTGGATTTGGAGGTTGAGTTGTCTGTAACTCTGTATTCTGAGTTTTTGTTGTTGAAAAGCATTGAATTTGTTGAATCTAGTTAGGGTTTGGTTAGTTATAAGAGGCTTGTTGCACAATAAAAAATTTCATTAATGTGTTATTCAATTGAATTGTATATTGGCAGCCCAAAAAGGGATAATTGAATTGTATAAGAGAATTGATGTTAAATAATTAGCCTTGGCTTGAAGGCTTGACAATGTTGCCTGCAAGATCTTTAATTTTTTGCAGCTTGAGTGGAAATTCTGCCTCAGTTAGTTGTTTTAAAGTTATCAATAAATTTAACTCAATCTGAATATTATCAATGAACTTTTCATCTTTAATTTTTTTTATATCTTAAATTCTATTAAATTTTTTTTACTTAAAAATTCATGAATTTTAATGAATTTAAATATATAAAATTATATATTAAATTTTTAATAATTTTATTTAATATTTAATTAAACCGGTTGAACTCCAGTTGAACCACTGAACCAGTGAACTAATCGCCTCACTGGTTCATTGACCGGTCCGATTCTCGCAACCTTGGTACTTTGTATTTTGTGGTGCTTAAAGGACAAGTTCTATGAAAAAATTGTCAACAATTACAAATTTGTAAATATGATTTTTTATTATAAATCCGTAATGAAGCAGATAGCTATTTTTTTTTATTCCTGCTACTAGTGTTAAATAACAATAACAATGAATTAAAAGGGGATCAAAATTTCTTTCTATACCTATGTAAGACGTAACACCAACCATTATTCACACGGATATTATTTCATCCTAAAACAAATTAATAATTAATTAATTATCATTTAAAATATACAAAATAATAATTAAAATTAA
>NC_029792.2:26272294-26286707 GCF_000816755.2 Arachis ipaensis
CAATTAATATTTAAAATTAAATACATAATTATTAAAAAATATTTTTAATAAAAATAATCATATATAAAAAATTATAAAAGATAAAATTTGTCTTTATTTGAAATAGAAGTTTTTTTTATGTCTTAAACCTTTATTTATAGGCTAAATTTTTGCCTTTTTAAATCTCCAAAACTTATAACACGATAAAATCTCTCTAATTATTATATTTTAAAGTTAAATTTTTTTACTTTTCCTCAAGTAGTAGAGTTACGATGGTTACAAGGATCAAAGCCTACATCTGCTTTCAACAAAATTATTGATGAAAAAAAATTAACGAAACGTAATAACCAAAAATGGTATCTGTACAAAAAAAAAAATCAAATTTTCTACTAAGAATGATTTTTTTTTCTCTCTCTTATAATTTGTTACGATTACTTTTATCGAAATAATTTTTTATAATCATGTTTATAATTATATAACATACCTTTATTAAAACAACACAGAAATAATGTTTTCATTATACTTATAATTATTATTTCCATTTTTATAAAATGTTTTGTTATAATTATTTTTACAAAGTAATATCTTACAATTATTTTACTAACCTGATCTTCTTGTAATTAATTTTATTTTTACTATTCTTAATAATTTCTGAAATAACGTCAAAATTATTTTTATTTTTAAAAAAAAACTTCTTGTGATAATTTACATTATTATTCTTGCTATTATAACTTTCTCTATAATTTTCTTCTCGCAGTTTTAAAAAGGTTACACTTCTCTCCTATAGTTTTTCAAAGTCAAATATTAAACTAACACCAACAGACAAAATAACATTTAGATGTTAGGTTCTCACAACTAAAAAAAAATTCATTACAACGCAATCATTTTCGTAAAAATAGTAACAACAATTATTATAAAATAAGTTCGGTGTTATTGTTGAAATTATTCAAAACAATAATGATAGAAATTAATAAAAAATAAATATAAATATAAAAACAAAATAAATATGATAAATTATTCTTTCAAAATTAAAATAATAATCTTATAATTATTATAAATATAATCAACAAATTTATGTTCGTGATATTTAACGTGATATTTAATTTTTTTGATATTTCTCTATAATGTTTAAAATAATTAAAACAAATGATTTTAATAAAAATAATCAGAAGAAATTATAACAGAAAGAGAATTGCTGTTGGTCATAGATTTATTTTGCCATGTGTCGGTAAGGGTGTTTGCAGTGCGGTTTGATTCGATTTTAAGGAACAGAGTCATCCGATCCGAACGCTTAATTTTCGTTCTATCACGAGTATGTTTATTTTCTTTTTATATTAGAAAACCTATTATTTTTAATTTTAATAATTTATCATGCAGTTTATCGATAACAGACTATTATATACTTCAAGTATTTATTAGAAATTAATATACATATGTTATACAAGTATGAAAAGAACAAATAACTGACTTTATGATTGTTGTTGAATAAAAACATAAATAATTTAACAACGAGCGATATTATCATTCAAATTAAAATAGGTTAAATACAGGAAAACAATTTGATGAACGACAAGTATATATATTATAGTTTGCACATACGTTATTCAGAAATAAGACATGGGGACGAAACCAAGTTCACACATCTCGGGTAAGTTTGGCTTTCAAGCGATTTGGTTAGACCGGGCTTACCTACTTTGACTGCTTTTTGACCGGAGCACTCCGGAATTGACCGGTTAGTTCCGGTTCTGTACCTTATGGGACCCAAAAAGGGGACTGAACTAATTTTAAATTCGGTTCACCTGTTTTTCGGTCAAACCGGCCTGTCCAGTGCGGTTTTATTAACTATTCTGACACACCAACAAAGTTATTGGTAAAGGGTCTGGCTGTAAGGAAACCATAGTTATTTGAACCGGACTGGACCAGCCGGTTCAAGCAAAAAACTGATGAACCGGAAGCATATTCGCTCTGACCCGATATTTAGACCGTACAACGTTACCAACCGAAACGAAACAGTCAGGCCCGGATTTAACCGGTGAAGCTAGCTGAGGACCGCTCTTACCGAACCGCTTGAAATTAAACTTTCACGAAACGTGTGGCGTGGGGTTCCACCCCCTGTCTTCATAGAAAAAGAGCATCTTTCATAACCACTGAGCTATCATGCACCTTACTAACATATATACAAATTATAATACATCTAGGTATGTTTCATCAAATAGTTTACTTCGATTTAACTTATTTTAATCTTACTCATAAAGTCAGTCATTCTTAAATTAATTATACTTTTATTTACCAATGTTAACAAAGTCACCTGTTTTTTCTTTTCATAATAATAAAATATTCATTAACATTATTTTTTAAGTAAATACTTATAATATATAATATATAATAGTATAATATATATAAACCAATTAACAAATTATTAAAATTTTAAAATAATAGTTTTTTTATATGTAAAAACAAATTAAAAAAATTTACGATGGAATAAACTTCACAAAAAACTTATTGTTCATGCTCTGTATTATTTTAGAATAGCTACATATTCAAAAAATATTAGTGAAATTAGGTATTTTAAAATGTAATTTTAAATTTTTTAGTATTTTCTATTTTTTTTTCCTATAGTGCAGGCCAATCGGTTCAACCAGTTACCCACCGGTTGAACCAATAACCAATTGACCCGGTGGTTTGACCGATCCTATCACCGGTTCGGTTATGATAACTATGAAAGAAACAATTACTTACTACTAACACAATAATATTTTGAACACTTTAGGGGTTATTATGGGTGTACATGGCCCGGCCCGGCCCGAAAATCCGGTCCGGCCCCAAACACTTTAAGGGCTAATTTAGTGTGATTTTATCGGGTCTAGGGCCGGGTAAGGGTCTCAAAAATAGACCCGGTCATTATTTCGGGTAGGGTCCGGTCCATAGCTCGGGTCACCCGAACTCGGCCCGATGGCCCGTTCATCACACACAATTAATATTCCGTGTTATTAGTCATGGATGATGGCTACTCTTATATGGAATTTAACTATTGTCAAAGTTAATACTTTGTGTTATTAGTCATTATAACATTATAAGTTAATGTTTTACGTTTAAAATGCATAAGACTTTAGACCTCCGGTCTATATTTCGGGTCAGGTCTGAGTTAAGCAAACCCCGGTGTGGCCTGACCCATGTACACCCCTAACGATTATCCGCCTTTAAATAACCGAGAAAACCGACCGAGCCGATCCGCTATCGGTTCTATTTGGTTCGGTTGTCCGTAAAGCAGCAACCAAAATGGTTGCCATTAGCTCATTCTTGTACATGCCGGCTCAATTTTTCATAGGTTCAAAATCGACGCAAACCGAATCGATAACACCGCTAGAACTAACGTCCATCTTCTTCACCATTTTAGTAAATACATTGAGAAAAGATCTTTTTTTTTTATCAAAATAATGGCACCCAAACAAATACAAAATCTACTTCTCATTTTAGTAAATACACATAACTCAAAAATAATTCATTTTTCCAAAAAAGTAACCATAAAAAATTTTAAACTAAATTAATATGAAAACTATCCATTGGAATACACATAACTCACAGCATTTAGGCACATTTTTAATTTTTCTATTTTATCTCCATTGGATTATATTTTATTCTATTGTATTTTCCTTTTGATTTAGTAACTTTATTATAACCCCATGGGTGTTGCAATTACACTCTACGGGCAGTTACCCTTTTGGCCCGTCTCCCTTCAGCGTCTTTTTCATTTCTTCAGTTTTTTTTTCCGGCTCCATTTATTTTCACTACAAAAATTCATCTTTCAGTCCACTACTTCTACGGAGCAAAAATTACAAGAAAGGTATTAACGGGCCCATTTTATGGGGATTACAAGGTCCAGCACAAATAAACGTTTGGTTTGCACGGCCTTTATGGTGACGCCGTTACACCTGCAGCAAGCTAGTCATCACGCTTGAGGAGCCCCTCTATTCGCCAACCCTGTCAGCCCGCATCCCCCTGCCTCCGCACCATAACCACGTGTCGACCAGAAACTCAAGCAGAAGGAATATGCGAATCTCTGTATGCTCTCTGTATAATCATTGATCTGTATACTATAATTTTCCTTCTATCTATATGTATAGATAAGCTTTAACAACTCTTGAGTGTGACAAATGTTAATAGGGTTTAGATCTTTTCTGCACATTTGCAAGTTGTTATTGCAGTTGTTGTAGGGTATATACTTAAAGAGTTTACACAATAATTAATAATTTATTCTCATGATAATTATGTCTCAGTAGTATGAACTTCTTTTGTATTGTTTATTTTTTTTTTTTAAATAAGTTCTTTTGAAAAATGAGTTTAAAATATAAGGATTTTTATTAATAATAATTTTTAAATAAGTTATTTTGTGTTTGAAAAGTTATTATAGAAGTCCTTATTTTAAAATTGTGCATTAAATAGGAGTGATAAAATAGCTTTTAAAAATAGAAAAAGTCATATTTTTTAACTTCTTTAAAAATTTTTAAATAATTTTTTGAAAAATTAAAAATTTATCTAAAAAATTGTACCAAACACTATTAATGTAACTTTTTATAAGTCAAAAACTAAAAAAAAATAATTTTTAAAATTTTCCAAACAGACTCTTAGTCATGCTAGTTAAAAAAAAATTACTCAAATCAAACGATGTCACATTAAGAAAGGGTGTGAGTTGATAGTTTAGAAGGTTGTGGAGGGTGCATGCGCGGACAACTATTCTATAGGAATGCATGTAATCGGAAGGAAGACAACATAAGACATCATGCTCAAATGGTTAATCTGAAGTTGGTATCACTGCATTCTTAGTTGAAGCATATGGGGCACAAAAAAGAGGGTTTGGGCATCATTGGCTTCCTTAGGAAAACTAGGAAGAACGGCGCACAAAAAACTGATGGGGTTTGATCTCTGGGTTGGGTGGTTTAACTGATTGTTGTGCTTTGGGTTCTTAGTGGGCCTGACAGTATTTATAGTGGTGAACCAATAACCACCGTTGAAGTAGTGCCACTTTTTTAGGGTGATAACCGTCCCTTTATCTTAGGGAGGTTGAGATATGGCTCCTGGAAGTGGTTAGAGAGATTCTAGGGGTAGTTACTCATTCAAACGAGTGTTTATCTGCCAGCCAACTCTTGTCCCGACTTCTTTAGGGTAAGTCGTGGTGAGAACCGACTTTGAGGAGGAAGGTCGGTGCTAGGTGAGGCTCATCCCTTCGGATTGGACCTTTTATTTGTACCTGGGCCTTATCGTTGGGCCAGGGTATGAACAGTGCCCCTACTCGAGCCCAATTTCTTTTAAGATTTTGGGTTCGAGTATTTTACTCGGGGACGTCGCCGACTTGGGAGGGGACCGACGTGTTTGTTAGGAACCGACGTGACTTTTCGTGACTTTTGATTTTTCACAGTTACATCTAATCAAACGTCGCGTCTGTTAGAGGTTTGTGTAGGTATTGATTACCTTGGTAACGGTGCACCCATTAATGACTGCTCCGTTTTTACCATTATGCCCCTAACGTGTTTATAAATACTTTCCCTCTCTTTCATTGTTTCGTTTCTGCGATTTTTCAAATTTCTCCTTCACCTGTTCGTGCTGCACTCTTGCGTTTGAAGGCTTTCATTTTCTCCAACCCTTTTTCAGATAAAGGTTAGATTTTTCTTCTTCTCCTTTTGCAACATGCTTTCGGTTTGCATGCTTTTATTTTTCGGATGGATAGGTTGATTCATAGGTTTCTATTTGATTCCGTACTTCCCCCTTAGAGACCATGTTTTTGATTTTCTTTTCTTTTTCCTTTGTAGGTTTTACCGAAACCCTTTTTAAAAGAAAGAAAATGTCTTCTGTTGAAAGTCTCACTCAGTGGGTCGATGTTACGGTCCTGGGGGAGGAACCTTTGGTTGACACTGATTTTCTTACTGATCTTCGCACTCGCCACCGGCTCTGCACCTCTGATGAGGATGAGCCGAAGTATGAGCTACTTGCCCCGGGTCCAGAAGACCGGGTTTGTTTTGGGAGGGCTTCGGAGGCAGCCCCTCATTTCTTTTTTATGTATGAGAGCATGCTTACCCGCCTGGGCGTTTTCCTTCCTTTTTCTGACTTTGAGATGGATGTTTTACGCCACTGCCGTGTTGCACCTACCCAGTTTCATCCCAATTCCTGGGGTTTTCTGAAAATTTATCAATTTGTCAGCCATGCTTTTGACTTTCCGACTTCCTTGAGGATTTTCTTTTTTCTTTTCCATATGACTAAGCTCTTCAGTGGGCAAAATAATAAACAACAATGGGTGTCCTTCCGAGCTATACAAGGTCGGAGGGTCTTCACCCTTTTTGATGAATCTTTCCATGACTTCAAAAATTATTTTTTCAAAGTGCAAGCTGTAGAGGGTCACCACCCCTTTTTCCTGGATGAGAATTCTTCCCCTCGCTTCCCTCTGTATTGGTTGGAGGCCTCTCCCTGTGAGAAATATGGTCTGGATGACCTGGATGAGGTGGAGGCTGCCATTGTGGGGTTCCTCCGAGAAGTATGGGGGAGGGCCCCATATCTGGATACTAAAAAATTTTTCCAAGGGTCTCCGACCTTTGTTCAGACACAATTAGGTAGCTTTTATTTGTTTTATTGGATTTCCGACTTGTCTGACTACCTTTTTCCTACTTGTCTGACTACCTTTTTCCAACTTGTCTAACATTTGGCTACTACTTGTTTTTACAGAGATGGTGAGGAGGAATTCGAATGAGTCTTACCAGAGGGTCCAGGAGGCTAGGGCGAGGTCTCGGACCAGGACTGGTGGTGCCAGGGCAGTTATCTCTCCCCCTCCTCCTCCTCGAAATTTGGGGACTCCTTCTGAACCTATTGTTATCTCCTCTTCTGCTCCTTCTCAGCCGTCCCCTCCCCCCCGATCCTCCCCTGAGCCTGAAAGGAAGAAGCGCAAGGTGGATGCCCCTGAATTTATCCGGAAGTACATCTATCCTCATGCCCGTATAGGCTTGGATGATGTTTCCATCCGGAACCACCTCACTATTCTGGCTCAGGAGAGTATCAGGGCGGCGGCGGTGTGCACCAAATTTCTTGATATTTTCGAGAAGACTCCTCTTAGCTCCCTTGGTTCGTCCTCGAGGGCTAAAGTGCTGGAGGAGAGACTTCTTTTATATCAAGAACATGAGAAGAAGTTGAAGGAGGAGGTCACCAGACTAGAGGAGGAGAGGAAGGGTCTCCAGGAGAGGGAGAGCAAGTTGCAGGCCCAGTGCAACATGGAGGTCGGTTTAAGGCTGAAGGCACAGGAGAGCTATTCAAGCCTTTTTGAGGACCTTGTGGTTGTGAAAAAAGATCTGCTGAATGCTCGGACTGCCTATGCCGAGTTGGAGGACTCTATTGCCGAGGGATCTGAAGAGGCCTGGAGGATTTTTAAGGAGCAAGTTGGAGTCATTGCTCCTGGCATGGATCTCTTTCCTTTAGATCCTGACAAGGTCATCATTGATGGTGCTATAGTGTCTCCTCCTGCCCCCCAAGTTGTTTCTGAGTCAGACTTGAAGACTCGGGGGCAGAGGATTATTGAGTCCCCTCCTCGCTCAAAGGATGCTCCAAGCTCTTCAAAGGTTCCTCCGACTTCCTCTCCATCTCCTATGGATGCCTCTCTCCCTGGTCCTGACATTGCTCCGACTACTCTTTCTGGCTCTGGTGGTGATCCATCTACTCCTCTTCCGAAAAAATAACTTTATTGGCTATATGGGGGCCTGGCCTGTGGGTCCCCCCTTTTTTAAACTCTTTCTTTGTTTGTGTTGGTGATGATTGAACAATTTCTTCTGGCCTTTTAAGGTCGTAAACAAAATATTTATAAGTACCCTTTTTTGGATAAGGGTTTTGAGTTTCGAAAAATACCCTTTTTTGGATAAGGGTCTTAGTTACCTTTTGCGTGTATGCTTTTCTGACTTCAGTCTTTGAAAAAAAAAAAAACCCTTTTTGATCTTTTCAGTTTTGAAAACCTTTTTCCTGGCTGTCTGTCCTTTTGGGTTCCTCTTCTCTAAGGACTTCAGGACAGTACTTACGCTTTAATAGGTTTTTCGATCTCTTTTGCTATTCCTTATACTCAATTTTGTGATTTATTGAGTTCCTATGACTTAGGTTATTTTTGCGATGCGTTTTCTTTTCTACTCGGATTTGCATTTCGACTTATGAGTCTGAACGTTTCCGAGTTCTTCGCGATCATCTTTTATAACCTCTTTACACCGACTTGTACCTCGTCGTTTTATCCTGACGACCATCTAGGTCGGTTCATGGGATTTTTACATTTTGTCGAGCTTAAGTTGGCGCGTTTCGTAGAAAGAAAACTAGAAGGAATTTATAAGAGATATTTGTGGAATGAAAAAGATCTTTATTTATTGGGGAGGTACCTTATTGCTACTAAGGGCTTTTGGTAGCCTATTTTTCCTTAGCCTCTACTATGATGCCTCGTTAAAAATCCTTCTCCAGAAAAAACCCTTTTGATTTTGGGAAAAAATCATGAAGTTGGGAAAAGAGTACATCAGGGAGTAGAGTTTGCTTTTAGCTATAGTACCTTTTCATGTTACAAGCATGCCACGACCTTGGTAACTCGGTGCCGCTTAGGTCGGTCACCTTATAATAACCTTTTCCTAAGACTTCGCTAATTTTGTAGGGTCCCTTCCAGTTAGCGGCGAGCTTTCCTTCTTCCGATTTATTGACTCCAATGTCGTTTCTGATCAAGACTAAGTCATTTGGGGTGAAGGTTCTTCGAATGACTTTTTTGTTGTATCTTGTAGCCATCCTTTGCTTCAGCGCTGCTTCTCTTATCTGGGCTTGTTCTCGGACTTCGGGGAGCAACTCTAGCTCCTCTTTGTGCCCCTGTGTGTTTCCAATTTCATCATGGAGAATCACCCTTGGGCTTTGCTCGCTGATTTCTACTGGTATCATAGCTTCTACCCCATAGACTAATCGGAAGGGCGTTTCTCCAGTGGCAGATTGGGGGGTTGTCCTGTAAGCCCATAACACTTGTGGGAGCTCCTCAGCCCAGGCTCCTTTTGCTTCTTGTAGCCTTTTCTTCAGCCCTACCAGTATGACTTTGTTGGCTGCCTCGGCTTGTCCATTGGCTTGTGGATGTTCCACCGAGGTGAACTGGTGTTTGATTTTCATACTGGCCACCAGGCTTCTGAAGGTAGAGTCGGTGAACTGGGTTCCATTATCTGTAGTGATGGAATAAGGGATCCCATACCTTGTGATGATATTTTTGTAGAGGAACCTCCGACTTCTTTGGGCTGTGATGGTAGCCAGTGGTTCTGCTTCTATCCATTTTGTGAAGTAGTCTATTCCCACGATCAAATATTTAACTTGTCCTGGCGCTTGGGGAAAGGGACCTAACAAATCCATTCCCCACTTTGCGAAGGGCCATGGAGAAGTTATACTGATGAGCTCCTCGGGGGGAGCCACGTGGAAGTTTGCATGCATTTGGCATGGTTGACATTTTTTCACAAATTCTGTGTCATCTTTCTGCAAGGTCGGCCAGTAGAATCCAGCTCGGATTACTTTCCTGGCTAGCGACCTGGCTCCGAGATGATTTCCGCAGATCCCGTTATGGACCTCCTCTAATACCTCGGTGGTTCTTGAGGTCGGTACGCACTTTAACAATGGTGTTGATATTCCTCTTCTATAGAGGATATTTTTCACCAGAGTGTAGTGTTGTGCTTCCCTCCGGATTTTCTTAGCCTCTTTTTCCTCCTTGGGGAGGATGTCGAATTTCATGTATTCGACCAAGGGGTTCATCCATTCGAGGTTTAGTCTGGTTACCTCAAGGACCACTTGCGTTTCCTCCGTTTTTACCACAGAGGGTTCCTGGAGAGTTTCCTAGATCAGGCTTCTGTTATTTCCTCCTGGCTTGGTACTTGCTAATTTGGATAGGGCGTCTGCTCTGCTATTTAGATCCCGAGTTATATGTTTGACCTCGGTTTCCGCAAAGTGCCCAAGATGCTCCAGAGTTTTTTCCAAGTACCTCTTCATATTTGGGTCTTTTGCCTGATATTCTCCACTTATCTGGGAGGTCACCACTTGGGAGTCGCTATATACGATCACTTTTGTAGCACCGACTTCTTCTGCCAGCTTCAACTCGGCGATCAGGGCTTCATATTTGGCCTGATTATTTGAAGCTGGGAATTCAAATTTGAGGGAAACCTCTATTTGGGTTCCCCTTTCGTCCACTAATATTATGCCTGCACTGCTTCCTGTCTTATTTGAGGATCCGTCTACATAGAGTTCCCATGTAGTTTGCTTATTATCTTGATCTGCAAACTCGGAGAGCTCTATTGCCCATTAAACCATTCTCCCCGCAACATCCGTCTTTTGGAGGATTTGCTTCATGGGTTGGTTCGTGCGGACTCTTATTGTATGAGCTTGGAAGTAAGGCCGTAGCCTTCGTGAGGCTACTACTAAGGAGTAGGAAAACTTCTCTAGTTTGTGGTACCTTAGTTCGGGGCCTTGTAGAACTTTGCTGATGAAGTATACTGGATGCTGACCGACCTCGTCTTCTCTTACCAGGGCTGACGCGACAGCCTTGTCTGCTATAGATAAGTATAGGACGAGGTCTTCTCCAACTACAGGTCAGGTCAGAATCGGAGGTTGACTCAAGAATCTCTTGAACTCCTGGAACGCCTCTTCGCATTTAGGAGTCCACTCGAACTGACATCCCTTTCTCAATAAGGAGAATAGTGGAAGGGATTTTAGTGCTGATCCTGCCAAGAATCTGGAAAGGGCTGCAAGTCGGCCGTTTAGCTGCTGGACCTCTCTTAAGCAAGTCGGGCTTTTCATTTCCAGGATAGCTCTACACTTATCAGGATTTGCTTCGATCCCTCTTTGTGTCAGCATAAACCCTAGAAATTTTTCAGCTTCTACCGTGAAGGTACACTTTGCGGGATTTAGCCTCATCCCGTGTGACCTTATGGTGTTGAATACCTGCGAGAGGTTTGTTAAGAGCTCGGCTTCTTTCTTGGTTTTCACCAGCATGTCGTCTACATAAACTTCCATTAAGCTCCCAAGGTGGGGAGCAAACACTCTGTTCATCAGCCTTTGGTATGTGGCTCCCGTATTTTTTAATCCAAATGGCATGACCACATAGCAAAAATTTGCTCTGGGCGTGATGAATGATGTTTTCTCCTGGTCGGGCTCATACATCGGGATTTGGTTATACCCCGAGTAGGCATCCATGAACGATAAGTATTGATATCCCGAGCTAGAGTCTACTAGGGTATCAATACTTGGTAGTGGATAAGGGTCCTTGGGACATGCCTTATTTAAGTCGGTGTAGTCGACACACATTCTCCATTTGCCGTTTTGCTTTTTGACTAGCACTACATTGGCTAGCCATGTTGGATATTTAACTTCTTTGATGAAGCCGGCTTCTAGGAGTGCTTGTACTTGTTCTTCTACTACTAGGGCTCGTTCTGGGCCGAGTTTGCGTCTTCTTTGTTGTACAGGTCGGGACCCTGGGTATACCGAGAGCTTGTGGGACATAAGCTCGGGGTCTATCCCGGGCATGTCGGAAGCTTCCAGGCAAAGAGGTCGTAATTGTCTCTTAGGAGCTTAACCAACCCTTGCTTTAGGGTTTCCCCTAGGTTGGCTCCTATGTTGGTGTTTTTTCCTTCCTTTTTGCCGACCTGTATTTCCTCAGTTTTTCCTCCCGGCTGTGGTCGCAGCTCTTCTCGGGCCCCTGCACCGCCGAGCTCTATGGTGTGGACTTCTCTGCCTTTTCCTCTCAGGTTCAGGCTTTCATTGTAGCATTTCCTTGCCAATTTCTGATCTCCCCTCACCGTTGCTATTCCCGCTGAGGTTGGGAATTTCATGCAAAGGTGTGGGGTTGACACCACCGCTCTGAGTCGATTAAGGGTAGCTCTGCCGATCAAAGCGTTATATGCTGACCCTACGTCGATGACTATGAAGTCTATACTCAGGGTTTTGGATTTTTCCCCTTTTCCAAAAGTGGTGTGAAGGGGCAAAAATCCCAGTGGCTTTATTGGCGTGTCGCCTAGTCCGTACAAGGTGTCAGGGTAGGCTCTTAATTCTTTCTCATCTAACCCTAGTTTGTCAAAAGTGGGCTTAAAAAGGATGTCCGCTGAGCTTCCTTGATCTACTAGGGTTCTGTGGAGATGGGCATTGGCTAGGATCATAGTGATTACTACTGGGTCATCATGCACAGGGATTATTCCTTGCGCATCTTCTCTTGTGAATGAAATGGTGGGGAGGTCGGATGACTCTCCTCTGACCTGGTAGACTCGCTTGAGGTGTCTCTTGCGAGATGACTTGGTGAGTCCCCCTCCCGCGAATCCTTCTGAGATCATATGGATATGTCTCTCCGGAGTCTGCGGTGGTGGGTCTCTTCTATCCATAT
Source organism: Arachis ipaensis (assembly GCF_000816755.2). Classification (NCBI taxonomy): domain Eukaryota; kingdom Viridiplantae; phylum Streptophyta; class Magnoliopsida; order Fabales; family Fabaceae; genus Arachis; species Arachis ipaensis. The sequence continues at coordinate 26,284,665 of NC_029792.2, forward strand.
CGTCTCGCTTTCTCTTCCCATGACCGTCCGACCTTTCTATGAGATATCTGTCGAGCTGGCCTTCTCTAGCCAGCTTTTCTATCACATTTTTAAGGTCGTAACAGTCATTTGTCGAGTGACCATATATTTTATGGTACTCACAGTAGTCGCTGCGACTCCCCCCTTTTTTATTTTTAATAGGTTTGGGAGGAGGCAACCTTTCAGTATTGCAAATTTCTCTGTATACATCCACTATGGAAACCTTTAGAGGAGTATAAGAGTGATATTTCCTTGGTCTATCGAGACCGAGTTCTTCCTTCTTCTTGGGTTCCCTCTCCCTCTCTTTTGTTGAGGGGAGATGCCCAGGTCCCCAACTCGAGTCTCTCAGTCTAGCATTTTCCTCCATGTTGATGTACTTTTCAGCTCTTTCCTGTACATCGCTTAAGGAGGTGGGGTGTCTTTTAGATATGGACTGTGAGAAGGGACCTTCTCTAAGCCCATTGACTAACCCCATTATGACTGCCTCGGTGGGCAGGTCTTGGATTTCCAAACACGCTTTATTGAACCTTTCCATATAGGCTCGTAAGGATTCTCCGACCTCCTGCTTTATTCCCAGGAGGCTTGGCGCATGTTTTACTTTGTCCTTCTGGATGGAGAACCTCATCAAGAACTTCCTTGAGAGGTCTTCGAAACTGGTGACCGACCTCGGGGGGAGGCTGTCGAACCACTTCATCGCTACTTTCGATAAGGTGGTCGGGAAAGCTTTGCAGCGCGTCGCGTCAGAAGCATCAGCCAGATACATCCGACTTTTAAAGTTGCTTAAATGATGCTTCGGATCTGTGGTTCCGTCATAGAGGTCCATATCGGGGCTTTTAAAGTTTCTTGGAACTTTTGCCCTCATTATGTCCTCACTAAAAGGATCCTCCCCTCCTGGGGGCGACTCTTCTCTATCGTCACGGGAGTTCCGACCTTTGAGGGAGGATTCTAACTTTAAGAGTTTTTTCTCTAACTCTCTTCGTCGATCCATCTCCTCTCTTAGGTGCTTTTCTATCTCCCTTTGTCGCTCCCGTTCTTGTTCTAGCTGTTCCAAGCGACTTTGGTGGACATGGACTAATCCCATAAGTTCAGTTGCGTGGGACTGCCCGTCCTTCTCCGATTCGCGTCCTTCTGAGGAATTTACCTTCGGGTTTTTGACTCCAGAGGTACCTTCTCTGTGTTGATCGTTGGTTCCCTGGTGGAGGATTTGGTCCACGTCATTATTTTCGGTGTTCAGATTCTCTTGTTCGGAATCTGTCTCCACATGACCCTCCTCAGGGGATCTGTCCTCCATCACTGGTTGATCTCTCGGGTCCCCGGCAACGGCACCAATGTTATGATGGGTAACCGGAGATTGTTGGGTTGGACTCGCTGGGTTGGCCCAATCGTTTGAGGAAGGAAGCCTTTGAGCGGGTCTGCGTCTTGGGGGCCTCCGTCCGACTTGTGTGTATGAACGAATGGGGGTGGTACCTACAAAGACACTCCGATGCCTAAGTCAGCAAGGGTGTGAGCAGGTCTAGAGAGTATTGGGACTTAGAGATACCTGAGATGTCAGTGTATTTATAGTGGTGAACCAATAACCACCATTGAAGTAGTGCCACTTTTTTAGGGTGATAACCGTCCCTTTATCTTAGGGAGGTTGAGATATGGCTCCTGGAAGTGGTTAGAGAGATTCTAGGGGCAGTTACTCATTCAAACGAGTGTTTATCTGCCAGCCAACTCTCGTCCCGACTTCTTTAGGGTAAGTCGTGGTGAGAACCGACTTTGAGGAGGAAGGTCGGTGCTAGGTGAGGCTCATCCCTTCGGATTGGGCCTTTTATTTGTACCTGGGCCTTATCGTTGGGTCAGGGTATGAACAATATTATTATTGACTAATAATAAATAATTATAATCTTAATTTTACTTATTATTGATATTATTCATATATATGTATAATATTAATAACATTAATTATTACTATAATAATAATACTAATGTTATTAGTAATTAATAGTAATTGAAATTATTATACTGTTATTATTATAGTAA
>NC_029792.2:26286765-26331468 GCF_000816755.2 Arachis ipaensis
TTAAACAACTTAGTTCTCATTTTACTACTACTACTAGTTAATATTACTTACTATTGATATTATTCGTATGTATGATATTAATAACATTAATTATTACTATACTAGTAATACTAATGTTTTTACTAAAGATAGAATTGAGACTTGAACCCACAACCTCTAAATGAATAAGACTATACCATTTGAGGTATAGCTCGTTGGATAATATTTTTATCAAAGATAGGATTGAAACTTGAACTCACAACTTTTAAATGAGTAAAACTATGCCATTTGAGGTATAGCTCATTGGTTAATTACTAATAACATTAGTATTACTAGTATAGTAATAATTAATGTTATTAATATCATACATATGAATAATAACAATAGTAAGTAATATTAACTACTATTACTATTACTATTACTATTACTATTACTATTATTATTATTATTATTATTACTACTACTTGTAGTAAAGTATTATGTAACACCCTAACTTTTATCACGTCATGATCGTATTAAAAGTAAGGAGTTACTAACCTGCTTTCTTTTATTATCTATTTAATATTGAGCCTTTACGTCGATATCGCGTTTCGATTTTTAAAAAAATGCCTGAAAATTTTGTTTTCTACTTATCAAAATCATATATCTAGGACCAAGTAATAATAATCACATAATTATTAATAATAATAAATATTATACAAAAGAATTCAAAAGAAATTCAGATACAATTCCAATCCCTCTGTATAAAATATATCTTAAATAACAAAGGCGAGAAAATTCTATGAAAGCAACTCAACACATAAACTTAACTCAAATGAGACTAGTAATCGCCCGCAGCTTCAAACTGAGTCTTTGAACCTGTGTTACTGAAATGGTGGAAGATTTTGGGATGAGAACAAACCACACATTCTCAGTAAGGTATGGGCATGTCGTAAAAGTAATGAATATAATGCAAATAATTAACTTACTCAATAAAACTATTTTGTTAAACCTTTGAAAATACTTTTTACTTTTACTTCGTATAATTAATTACCTTTTTTAAATTTTCAAACTTAAAGCAAATCTCAATCACAACCTCAGTCCCAATCACAGAGAAACAATAGTACAAGAAACATATCAACATACAAACAAATTGCAATAAGACAAACAGCACAATCACAGAGAAACAAGATAAGCAAACACAATCAAATGCAAATGCACAAATAAGGATAATGCTGTCTAGTACTATACAGGCCATGAGCTCATGTGTCAGTTTATTGTCCGATTTCCGACATTGGTCCTGAGATAAGCGTTCGTACCGTCGCCCTTATCTCAGCCATCGTCCCATCCATGAGCGTTACGTATCGTCGTCCTCATGGGGGAAACTTCCAATGAGCGTTACGCATCACCGTCCTCAACGAGCCGTAACCTTCCTTTCGGTCTCCAGTGAGTGTTACGCATCGCAGTCCTCACCGAGCCGTCCTTATAGTGTCAAGTGAGCGTTACATATTGCCGTCCCTACTATAAGGCACAAACAACATTCAATTTCTTTTCAATCTTTGCTCTCTACTCTACTGTGGTAGAGACCCCTTTAATTATCTCTCTTTCCTTTACTTTTCGTTCTTCTTCTTTTCTTTCTTATCAACCGAACTCAAAACATAACTTAAAGCAAAATCCCTTCTCAAAAGATAGAATTTAAAACATTATACTTTTCTTAATAAATCGAATTCAAAATAGAATAAATATTTTTCCAACTAAATAAGTATCAAATAATTTAACTTTCTAAAATCAAATCTTTTAAAATAGCATTTCAAATAAGATCCCAAATTTTATAAAAATTTGGGCAGCACTTCGCCTAAAACTCGGGCTATGCCACCCTTTCGAGTTCCTTCTTTCTCAACAAATCACCAATCCTTTTCATCAGCAGTTATCATAACAATAGATTCTCAATAAACAACTCATCATAAACCAGTTTAACGACTATCATTCTTTCATCAGATAACATTCAGAATTTTCATCAACCATTCTTTGAAAGTAGCCGAGTCCAACGTCAAAAGTTATAATTAATTTCCCAAAAATCAGCCTTTAACCTCACGCAATTTCGTTCACTATCAAATTACTAGTTCATTTTCAAGACTACTATTTTTATCTTTAAAATTCCGGTTTCAAGAAAATTGATTTAGTACTCAAACTTTAAATCCTTTAACCATTTTCAAACCCAAACCTAGTTAGTTATAAACCAATATCAACAACCATCATAGTGTCATCAAATGAACAATTCAATAACAACCAACTTGACATAATCAACTAAAATCGGAATTTCCAGAAATCTAAAATAATCAGAAAACCAATAACAATCATCAAACCAAATCCAACCAGTCACAAGTAAGTTCCACGGCCACTCCGATACATCAAACAACTAAAATCAATAGTAAACACTTATTCTCAATAATCAGAATACAACCACAACCAACCAATTCAGCATAATCACATAAATCAGAATTTTAAATAATTCCATCAAAATCAGAAAACCAACATCAGTCATAGCCTCAATTCAACCACTCGCAATTCAATCTCACAACCGTTCAAATCAATTAATCAATTATTAATCATTATTAACTACTTGCAATTATCCAATTAACTTTATAGGCTTTCTAAAGTAAAAACGTTTAACTTTAAAAATAAATCTCCTACCTCGATGTCGCAATTAAAAGAAATCGGAGGCAGAATTTTGATGAGGCAGCTGGTTAGACCACTACTAGCTAAGCAACAGTTTCAGTCAAGATAATAGTGGCGTTAGCTCCCACAATAGAGATCATGGTTGCAATTGAACGAAGATTTCAAATTTAATAGAATCGAAAGCAGAAACGGCTCAGAAAATTTAAAATAGAGCACAGGCCAAAGTTGAATTAAAACAAGAACAAGCAGATTAATAAGATATTGGCAGACTAGGGCGTGTAACTGGAGTAGAAATAAGGAAAAAAGCTAACCCAGAACAGTGGATGTTGAACCTAATTGGAATGGGAACAGGGCAGCAACAATTTCCATCAATTCTCTGCGGCGGTTCTGGCAGCAGCAACACCCCATTAGTGGCTCCAATTCGCAATAACTCTAACAAACGAAAGAAGGAAGACTAGACGTAGAAACTATCGTGTCTGTGACAGCTCCAACTCGACGGCAGCAGCGGTGCCATCTGTAAGAACCGGAGTTTTTGACGTAAAACTGTTTTAATAAAATAATAAATTTTTAGTGTCCAGGATAGATTCAAAATTTAGAAGTTTTAATTTGAAAATATAAATGTGAAATTTGATTTCAGTGAATTTTTTCGAGTTGAAAAATGTATCTTTTTGAAAGATTTTTGTAAAAATGTGTACTAGCGCTTAAGCTGGAAGTACCGGCTCTAGACTATCCAGTACCGTATTTTGAGAAAAATAATATTTGGAAGATTGATTTATTGTCTTAAAAAGGATAAAATTAATTTAGAATTAAAAATCAGGCACTAATCTTAAAGGTTTTGGCCCAAAGTGGGCGAAACAGGCTAAAAATGCTAACGGGTTGGACCGGGCCCAGGGCCCAACATACATAAGCTCATTAAATGAGCTTTTCAGCTCATTTCCTCCCCAAAATAAGAAAGAGGCGCAGCTGCTATGAGAGGAGAGGGAGAAAAAAGAGCACTATTCACCCTCAACTTCATTTGCTTGTAACTTGAGCTACGGAGCTCCGATTGACGAGCCGTTTGCGGCCACGCGAAGCCCTCGACAAGATCTTCATTTCTATCTATGCTTTTATGGTAAGAGCTTGCAACCCAATCACCAGTTTTCTGCCCTAACTTTCTACACGTTTTTAGATTTGATTTTGAGCAAGTTTTGTGGTTTTGCTTGTTTAGGTAATCTCTAGTAGCGGATAATTATTGGAAATTACTCCAATCCTCTTTGGACAAGGTAAGTTGCTCATAAACCCTTGTAGTGTTGTATGTTGTGGTTTCTAGGTTTTGATTTTGGTGATATATATGATGTTAGATTGAGTCTTGGTATTTGTTGGAGTTGGTTGAGGTTTTGGATCAAGTTTGGTGGCTTCGTTTTGGTGTTTGGTGCGTTTGGAAATCGGCCAAGGTATGGTTTTGGTTTTTTTTATGTAATATGTAATGTTTCTGGACACTTAGGCTAGTGACCCACAGGATATGATTGAATTGGAAATATGGTTGTTTGTGGTATATGTATGATGATAAGATTGAGAAGAATGTATGTGTTGGGGGTACGATTTATGATGATTCTGGATGAGAAATATTGTTTATGTTGTTAAATAATAGGGTAAAGTATATTTTTTGTCCTTAAAGTTTGACAAAAGTTTTAAAAATAACCCTAAGTTTTATTTTATTTCAATTTTGTCCCAGAAGTTTTCGATTTGCATCAAATATACCCTTGACAGCTAATTTTTCAAAAAATTTAAGATCGATTCAACAACAATTTCATAAGAACAACTCCTTAACACAAGCAAATCAAGCATAATTTTCATAAATTATTGTTATGTTGGTCCTAAATTTTTTGAAAATTTAGCCTCCGAGGGTATATTTGATGCAAATCGAAAACTTTTGGGACAAAATTGAAACAAAATAAAACTTAGGAGTATTTTTAAAACTTTTGCCAAATTTTGAGGACAAAAAATATACTTTATCCTAAATAATATTAATTATTAATGTGTTGTGTTGGTGGATGTTGAGATTTAAGATGGATGTTGATGATGCTTTTGATTGTTGAAAATTGTGAAATATGATGATTTGGATGATTGTGATGATTATGATGAGGATGACGTTGATGTATGATGTGGGAATTGGGTAAATGAGGATTTTTTAGGATTGTTAATGATTGATGTGGTTTATTGATGATAGTGATAGATTGATGATTGGTGAATGTGTTGGTGGAGGATTAATTTTAAGGTTATACGTATTTGATGTTGATGATTAAGGATAGTGAAATGTGATGGAAAGGTTGTATGAATGGTGAATTGTGAACCAGGAGGGTAGATTGAGTTGTAAATGAAAGTTTGGTATTGTTTTGGTTGGATGAGGTTTGAGGACTTGGAAAATTGAGATTTGTGTGAGTTTTGGTAAAAAGGGAATTTTGGATGAACTTTGTCTGATCATAACTTACGCCATGGTTTTCAAAATTTGTTGAATCTGGTTTAGAATTAAAGTTTATTGAAAACTCTTTAAATTGATATAAAGTTTGTAAAATTTGAAATTTTGTAGAGGGAGTTATGATCATTCAAAGTTTGGTGTCAAAATCTGAAATTCTGCAGAGTTGCAGAATTTTGTGATTTCTGGTATGTGCGCACGCACAGCCTTGTGCGCACGCACAACCCTGCAAAATTTTAAACCTGTGCGCACGAATAGACCTGTGCGTCCGCACACGCAGGGGGAAGGCTTCCTGTTTAGAGTGCTAGCACAGCTTGTGCGTGCACATACCCAATGAGGTTTTACAACCTGTGCGCACGCACAAGTTGGGAAAGTTAATGCCTGTGCATACGCACACCTCTATGCGTACGCACACATCTTAAAATTCTTCTGGGCGTGCTCATACACACCCCTGTGCGTACGCACACGTCCTATTTTATAACTTAAACTTTGTTTTTAAACTATTTCACTTTTCCAACAAGATTGTATACTTCTATGACACCATTTAAAGACTCTTGGGCTTATTTTTGGGCATTAAAACATGGGTAAGGTCTTAAGAGATTTGGTTTGGTGTTACTTTGAAAAGTTAGCGAATGGAGGTTTAGGATTCTGGTGTATTGAGGATGAGTTTGGTTAAGAGAAAAGGAAGAGTAGTGAACTTGGAAAGGAATGATTATGGTTGATGGAATGAGTATGAGTGGAAGTGTGCTAAGAGGTGTAGCCTCTGAGATGGAATATGTAATTATGATATGTTTTGTTATCTGTCGTAGGGGCTATGGCAGTCTCCCGCCTAAGTTCGGATGTGAGAGTTGAAGCTGGGCTTCTCACTCATATTTCTCGCAACCAGAGGAAGGTGGTAGGGCACACTCCCTCGCAATGTTTCCCTCTGAAAGGAGAAGGTGGTAGGGCACTCATCCCTCGAAATTATTCCTCCTGAAAATACGATTTCTCTCTTATCGCAAGGTGGTAGGGCACTAACCCACGGAATCATGTGGCAACCAGAAGAAGGTGGTAGGGCATTACAACCGACATGTGATATCACAGCCAATAGGACAGACATTTATCATTTGCATCTTCTATATGTTTGCTTGCTTTGATTACTTGAGTTTTCCTAATTGTATAACATGCCTAATTGCTTCTTGAATTAATTGTGATATATGATTATTACCTGTGTATTATTTGCTTACATTAATTGTGTTTGTCTGTTGCTGAGGAGGTTAGGTAGGCGGTGGCGATGGGATCGCACGGAGGTTAGGTTGGCGAAGGCTATGGGATACAGTGGTGTGATTAGTATTAGTTATAATTTTTCCTAAGTCTAAATAACCCGGTTTATGGTGTAAGTTCTATATTTATTTTATTTAATTCTAAGCTTGAATATCCGTATATGATGTGAAGTTCTAGGATTGCCTTCGGTGTCCCGGAGCCTTACATCTTACATCATTGGGCACTGTTACCATATTGAGAACCTCCGGTTCTCATTCCATACTTTGTTGTTGTTTTTCAGATGCAGGTCGTAATTCACCTCGGTGAAATTACGGACATGGTGGTAGAGCGGAGTATGGTTTCTTCCTGGTGTATTTCTGTTTTATTTTGTTGTAGTACTTTCTCTCACCCTTTTTGTTTTAGACTTTAGGGCCTTAAAGGCTTAGATGAGAGATAGGTTGTATGAGCTGTTTCATTCTCCAAGACTACTAATACCTTGTATTTAATGAGCTTTATTGCAAGGTTTTGTGTGTGTGTGTGTGTGTGTGTGTGTGTAAACCTTAGGATTGTCGTAACCTTTGATTAACCTTTACTTTACGGCTAGAGGTAAGGTTTTGGGTATTTAGGGTGTTACACCATCCCCTTCTTCTTGTGTGCAGTAGCGACAGTGATAGCTAGGGTTTGGCGACGGCGGTAACCCTAGCGATGGCAAGGGCAGCGCTGCCTCCCTTTCTAGTCACTGCATTCTCCTTCTCTCTTGCGTCTTCGCACTCTCGCGCGCTACTCTTTCTCTCTTCCTCTTCTTTGCGACGGCGACGACCCCTTCGGCTTCACGGGCGACGACAGTGTGCGACGAGCTGGCGTCGCGGCGGAGCCTCCCCCTCCCTTCCTTCTCCTTCCACGGCTCTGGCTCCCTCACTCGGATCTCTCTTTCTCCCTTTTTCCTCATTTTTTCTTTTCTTTCCTTTTTGGTTTGCTGAAACTCTATTGTGTGTATATGAGAGAGATGGGTTGGCGGTGGGTGAGTGAGGAGGAAGTGGGCGTGGCTGACTGAGGCGTGAACAGGTGTGGGGGTGGTGTACGTGTGTATTTTAGAAATTGGGGTTAGGATTAGTGAATTAGGAATTAGGGTTTAGAATTGGGAATTTAGGGTTTGAGTAGAATTCTAATTTAAAACCAAATTTAATCAGTATAATTAATTTTAAGAATACTATTTTATTGTTATTTTTTTTAAATTATAGATAAATAAATAAATTCTTCTTTGTTTATAAAATAAGGTTCGAAACTAAATATTCAAAATATAGTATATAAAATTTTCATTATTTCTCAATTACTATTATTTAATTTTTGAAAATCCGGGGTCTTACATATTATTAGTGAGGGGCACGGATATTTTTTATTTCTTTTTTTTTAAATGTGAAATGGTATGTTTTATTGTGTAATATTCTTTCTTTTTTGGTGATGAGTAATATTCATTTTTAAAATTAGTATGACTAATTTTTTATTTTTTCGATAATTTATTAGAAATACTAGTTGTATTCTTTTTTCAATGAGTCTAATACTATGTATTTCAAACAATAAATATTACAAAAAAAAAGGGTCCATAACCAAGGTATAATTATCATGGAATAAATTACTAATTACTGTATAAATGTTTTAAGTATGTACTTTGCAATAACTGCAACAACCTACAAATGTGTAAAAAATGTCTAAATCCTATTGTTTTGTCGATTTTTAGCAAATCGATGGTGGTTTGATATCTAGTGGTCTGGGAGCGAAACCTACTCCTCTGTGCGAGTACCAGTTTTCTAGAAGTACATCAAAAGCGTCTTCGATTAGACCAAATTTGAAAATTAAGAATAAAGTAAATTTGTAAATTAATAAATAGAACTTAGAAATTAAAGTTTTGAAAACCAAATAGATAACAAACAGAAATGTTTGCGGTAAAATTAAAAGAAAACAATAAAATGCCTTCGATTGGATCCAAGGACTTCAACATGAAAAGACTTAAAGGCAGAAGGATAAATTGATCAATGAAAGTAAAGAACACTTGATAAGTAAAATTAATTGAAATGATAAGTTTACAGAAAAATAAATTGAAAGAGAGAAGAAGATGGAAGGAACCCTACAGAAAATGTAACTCGATTGCAAACTCAGGGATTCGCTGGGATGTGAGAGTGCTAAAGTATTTTTTTTCTGAGTAGAAATTCCAACCCTTATTCACTAATACTTTCTAATATTTATAGGATAATCTTACATAACTGACAATTAATTTAAAATTAATTACAATTAAATACAACATTTCAATTTTGAAATGCAGTCTTCCTTTGGTAACCGTTCCCGCCGCATGATTGTAGATATTTCCCATGATCTCCTCGTGCAATAAAAGCCATTAACTTCCCACTTTTACAACTATTCGACCAGCTCTTTCGAAAGCTTCACTCAATTCCTCAAATAGAGTCTTCTACTCGATTTGGCTCACTCGATTCGCCAAAACAATCGAAATCCAAATCAGCGCCGATTACCTCCAACTTCATATTTACGCATGTGCCCTCTCAAGAAACCACACTTGACTCATTTCGATTCAACTCACTTTGATCGAAAATATTTTTCGACCAACAAATTGCCCCCTTGGATTAATGTGGTTGCCTTCGATATCATTATCGAACAATAAAGCACTTAATCCAAAAGACGTTAGTTTTCAAACCAGTAATAATTGTCATTTAAACTCCGCATTACTACTGATCCACTCGACACGTCTCCCATGACTTACGCTTTCTCTCTCCATTACTTCATCTTCTTTGCAAAGTTACCTCTATTCGCATTCTTTCCACAGTAACGGCTTCAGTAATACTTTAAATCCATCACTCTCTCCTTTATTCGAACTTCTTTATCATCCTCTAAATTTTCTCTGTACTAAAAATTTCTTCACAGAAATCTTTAAACTTTATTCCCTTTTTACTCTTTCTAAAAATGGCTAGTTCTTCCTCACAAGCTGCCGCCCAAGATAAGGGTAAAGGCCCCAGAACAGCACCGCCATCGCCACCAGCCCTTTGCATTCTCAATCAAGTCAATGATAAAGTCATTGACGATCCTCATTTACCAACTAATGACACCAGAATCTTAATACCATTCACAATTGGTGCTGATACACACTGCTTCCTTGGGCCAATTGAGTCTCTAGAGAGGGCAAACAAAAAACTCTCTTTCTTCTCAAGTGCTGAAGGGGAAGATTTGCTGATAAACCAATCCTTTAATATCTCCCATTTCATCAACCAAAAATCCTTCAGGAACAATCCGAAGATTAATCCTCGGGGATACGATTTCACAGCTTGGTATCGACGTCTTGAACCTACTAAAAGTGTTGACTGGACAGCTTTAGGAATCCACGAATTACTAAGGCTTTCTCACTTCTCACTTACCACATACCCTTGGATGATTGGGGCTGCGACCTATTTCTGGAATAGAACAACCAACAACTTCCACCTTCTATGTGGAATAATCAGAATGTCTCTTTTGGACGTGGCTGCTATTACAGGCTCCCAATCAACCCTCCAGACTGTACTCCTGACATGCAGTCGAAGCGTCAATACAATGTGGTTTTAACCAGTTCTTCAGTGACTTTATCGCCCACAACATGGGTGCAGAAGGTACGAAAATCACTGAAAATGAACATGTTGCCTTCCTATTTTATTGGTTAAACGCCATCCTATTTTGTTCTCGAAGTGTCCAAATTTCAAAATGTTACCTTCCTTTAGCTATTCTTCTCCACGAAGGAAAAGCCCTCAATTTAGCCAAGCTTTTTCTAGGGCATATTTTCGAAGAGCTTGATCAATTTGTTTGTGACCTTCGAGACAATAAGATCATCAGTACAGGAGGCCCTCTATGGCTCCTTCAACTATAGCTTAATGCCATTTTTGAAAATTTCATGACAAAACCTGAAGGTGGAAGTACTGATAAGCAATACATTGATGGTTTTCAAATATCTGAATTCAAGCCCAATTTTCCGGACACCGAATCAGATGAAGATAGATTCTGGGCTATTTTCTCTCTTTCCCATACTTGTAAAGATTTTGACAATGACCAACTCAATTTTACTCCTTTCTTGCATCGCAATCGTGGTCCTGCTTGGTTAGAACGTTTACTCTTCCCTGATACAAATGAAGCAAACGAACTTGCAAATCGGAGTTGGGCGAACATGTTGGCTGTACAAGTAATATCAATAGGGCTACCTTTACATAAGAAAGAAAGGTTCAAAGTCACCATGTATGCTCCACATTTGACAGCCAGACAATTGGGATATTCTCAAGCCATCCCAATGCCACAACCTCGAAATAATGATCCTTTCTGTCACATAACTTTGACTACTCAAGAGGATTTTAATTCTTTCCTCTTAAAGAATCAACAGCGCAGGGACCGTTTCAATTTCATGGTGTACGATCACAGTTTCTATATCACCAAATCCTGTTTGGAATGGTGGGCTGCTTATTATTCCAGGTACACCCGTACCTTGGAAGAAATTCAACAAACTGCAATTCGAACTACCCCTGTTGCTGAGAGTTCTCCAAAAAGAACTCAAAAGGAAAGCCGAAGCTGCTCGACCACCACCATCTAAAAGTAGAAGAAATCCCACCAGAACTTCTCGAAAGGTAATAATTTTAAAAATATTGGTTCAATTTTTTTTTTTAAATTGGGATGTACCTCAATTCATAATTCCTTAACCATACCGAACCCTGAATTTCTTATCAGTTGATACTACCATCATCAACTGAAAGTTCTGAAGAAAGTGAACCGACCAACAAGGATACTCCCGCTGCCTCTTTTCCAATTAGAAGATGCAGCCGACTCTGATCCTGACTCTCAGTTAATAAGAAGATCTAGAATTCCTCAGGTAACACAATTATCAATGCTTACATCTCATTTAGTTTCAAATAAATTTTAAACTCATAACTGTGTACCTTTTGTGTCAGTTCACTAATGTTGCCCATTCGACTTCTTCTACTGGAGCTCTTAAACAAAATGACCCAGAGCACTCCACATCACATGATTCAATTCAGTTCACAAGGTCCCTACAATTAATTCCTGCTGCTCATCCACCTCTTCCTCACACAACACAGGTGATTGATCTGACAGCAAATCTTTTGCAGCACTCTCCAGAAGAAACCCATATACTTGAATCGATTTCACCAAATAATCAAGCTCTATCTTCTACAGAAAACATAGTAGTTGCAGACTCCGATTCTGCTTCTAAAGCTGCTGACACTACCGATTCAACTTCCTCTCGGTCTAAGGTTTCTGAAACTCCTTCAGAATTGCAACCTAATCCTTCCCTTCAAGCTAATCCTCAGACCTCTCCAGATCCAAGACCCAGACCATCGAATGCTCCTACCACACCAACCAGTGCCACCTTGGACGACTTAATCTGTATTTTGAATAAAGTTATCTAGGAAAACAAAGTACCAGTGCCTGAACCAGAAATCTCAAGACCTGCTTCATCAAGGTCTTCAATCGAATTAGATTCTGATACTCGGGAATAACTTTGATCACTCATCAAGCTTTTGGATCATCCTCCTACTACATAGGTTAATGACCCAATCCTTAACAAACTTTTGGCTGATCTTTTGAATTCTTCTTTTGAACTCCCAATTAACACACTATATTCTGCTTCAATTCAAGAATTCAAACAACTTCTTAATGAAAGCGTTGCATCTCAGTTCCAACTGCAAGAAACTGAAAATAGAGAAGCTATAGCCAGATCCAACATAGAAGATTGCTTCGCAACTGTTCAACCAATCCAAACCTCTCGTGAGGAATTTGATCGGAGAATCTCCCATGCTATTTCTGTTCAGGCTTTTTGGTGCACGAAATTGGAAATCACAATTCTTCACAAATTCGCACAACTAACCAGCAAGTGCACTGGGTCGTCCAAGTAATACCTTACGTGAGTAAGGGTCGAATCCCACGGAGATTGTTAGCTTGAAGCAATCTATGGTTATCTTGTAACTCTTAGTCAGGAAAACAATTCACTTATCAAATTGAATTACAAAAAATAAAAGAGTATGAAATAAATACTTGTTATGCAGTAATGGAGAATATGTTGGAGTTTTGGAGATGCTTTGTCTTTTGAATCTCTGCTTTCTCCCTGTCTTCTTCTTCACGCACGCACGCACGTCCCTTCTATGGCAAGCTATGTGTTGGTGGATCACCGTTGTCAATGGCTACCATCCTTCCCCTCAGTGAAAATGGTCCAGGTGCGCTATCACCGCACGGTTAATCATCTGTAGGTTCTCGATCATACCGGAATAGGATTTACTATCCTTTTGCGTCTGTCACTACGCCCAGCACTCGCAAGTTTGAAGCTCGTCACAGTTATCTAATCCCAGAATCCTACTCGGAATACCACAGACAAGGTTTAGACTTTCCGGATTCTCAAGGATGCTGCCAATGGATTCTAGCTTATACCACGGAGATTCTGATTAAGGAATCTAAGAGATACTCATTCAATCTAATGTAGAACGGAAGTGGTTGTCAGGTACACGTTCATAGGTTGAGAATGGTGATGAGTGTCACGGATCATCACATTCATCATAATGAAGCACAAATGAACATCTTAGATAGGAACAAGCGTGTTTGAATAGAAAACAGAAGTAATTGCATTAATTCATCAAAACACAGCAGAGCTCCTCACCCCCAACAATGGAGTTTAGAGACTCATGCCGTCAAAGAGTACAAAGTTCAGATCTAAAATGTCATGAGATACAAAATAAATCTCTAAAAGTTGTTTAAATACTAAAACTAGTAACCTAGGTTTACAGAAAATGAGTAAACTATGATAGATAGTGCAGAAATCCACTTCTGGGGCCCACTTGGTGTGTGCTGGGGCTGAGACTTAAGCTTCTCACATGCCTGGGCTGTTTTGGGCGTTCAACGCCAGGTTGTAACATGTTTCTGGCGTTGAACTCCAACTTGTAACCTGTTTCTGGCGCTGGACGCCAGACTGCAACATGAAACTGGTGTTGAGCGCCAGTTTACGTTGTTTATCCTTAAGCAAAGTATGGACTATTATATATTGCTGGAAAGCCCTGGATGTCTAATTTCCAACGCAATTAGAAGCGCACCAATTGGACTTCTGTAGCTCCAGAAAATTCATTCCGAGTGCAGAGAGGTCAGAATCCAACAGCATCAGCAGTCCTTTTTCAGCCTGAATAAGATTTTTGCTCAGCTCCCTCAATTTCAGCCAGAAAATACCTGAAATTATAGAAAAACACACAAACTCATAGTAAAGTCAAGAAATATGAATTTTGCCTAGAAACTAATGAAAATAAACTAAAAACTAACTAAAACATACTAAAAACTATATGAAATTAACCCCCAAAAGCGTATAAAATATCCGCTCATCACAACACCAAACTTAAACTGTTGCTTGTCCCCAAGCAACTAGACAAATAAAATAGAATACAAATAGGTCACGAAGCAATAATATCTCAGAGTTTTTGAGTGAAGCTCATATTCTAATTAGATGAGCGGGACTAGTAGCTTTTTGCTTCCGAACAGTTTTGGCATCTCACTTTATCCATTGAAGCTCAGAATGATTGGCATCTATAGGAACTTAGAATTCAGATAGTGTTATTGATTCTCCTAGTTCAGTATGTTGATTCTTGAACACAGCTACTTTCTGAGTCTTGGTCGTGGCCCTAAGCACTTTGTTTTCCAGTATTACCACCGGATACATAAATGCCACAAACATATAATTGGGTGAACCTTTTCCGATTGTGACTCAGCTTTGCTAAAGTCGCCAATTAGAGGTGTCCAGGGTTCTTAAGCACACTCTTCTTTTTGCTTTGGATCTTAACTTTAACCGCTCAGTCTCAAGTTTTCACTTGACACCTTCACGCCACAAGCACATGGTTAGGGACAGGTTGGTTTAGCCGCTTAGACCAGGATTTGATTCCCTTAGGCCCTCATATCCACTGATGCTCAAAGCCTTGGATCCTTTTTATTACCCTTGCCTTTTGGTTTTAAGGGCTATTGGCTTTTTCTGCTTGCTTTTTCTCTCTCTCTTTTTTTTTCGCATATATTTTTTTCTGCAAGCTTTGTATTCACTGCTTTTTCTTACTTCAAGAATCATTTTTATGATTTTTCAGATTATCAATAACATGTCTCATGTTCATCATTCTTTCAAGAGCCAACATATTTAACATTCAAGAACATCAAATTCCAAAGACATATGCTCTGTTCAGGCATTCATTCAGAAGGCAAAAAGCATTGCCACCACATGTAAATAATTAGAATTTCTTTTATTAAAAACTCAAAAAATATTGCCTCCTTATTCTAAAGAAAATCTTCTATTTTATTCATATTTAATAATGATGAGAAAAATAAATTATAGCTTAATTGGAGATAAAATAACTACTAATTACTACTATAACTTCTAAGGTAAAACTTAAATAAGAACAATTATCACAGAGTTAAGACTAAGATTAAAACTCAACAACCTTGAATTCGGGATGTGGATGTTCCTCTAGTCTGTGGGGTGCTTGGTCCTTCAAGAGATAACTTCTGACGCTTCAGTTCCTTTAAGTCACGTCCTTGCTCTTCTTGTTCCCTGAGCAGTTTGCAGAGCATGCTGTTTTGATTTTGCTGTTCTTCTTTTATTTGGTCCATAGATTCTTGTAGCTTGGTAACAAATGCTTCAAGCTATTCCCAATATTCAAATTGAGGGACTTCCGGGAGAAATTCTTGCGCCCTCCTTTTGATGTGGTCATCCTGCACTTGTTGTTTTTCCATTGTGGTTTTAGTGATTGGTTGCTCCACTGAGATATACTCTGTTATTCCCATCCTTACTCCAGCATCTTTGCAGAGTATAGAAATTAGGCTTGGATAAGCCAACCTGGCATCTTTGGAGTTCTTGTTTGCAAGTATGTAGAATTCAGATGGAATCAGTTGATGAACTTCCACTTCTTTTCCCAACATAATGCAATGGATCATCACTGCTCTTTTAACGGTGACTTCAGAACGGTTGCTAGTGGGCAATATAGAACGCCCAATGAAGTCCAACCATCCTCTGGCGACTAGTTTGAGATCTTCTCTCTTGAGTTGATTTGGGACACCCTTGCTGCTGGTGGTCCACCTGGCTCTAGGGATGCATATATCCTCTAGAATCTTATCCAGACCCTTGTTTGTTCTCATCATTCTCCTATTAAAGGAGTCTGGGTCATCTTTCAGCTGAGGTAGCTTAAAGATCTCCCTGATTTTGTTAGGGTGGATGTGAACAATCTTTCCTCTGACCACAGTCCTATAGTCATAGAGGGCAGTTCCAGATATTCTCTGCCTGTCTGTTTGCCACAGATTAGCGTAGAACTCCTGAACCATATTCCTTCCCATTTTTGTTTCAGGATTAGCTAGGATTTCCCAGTTCCTGTTTCAAATCTGCTCTTGGATCTCCGGATATTCATCTTCTTTCAGATCGAACTTGACTTCCGGGATCACTGATCTTAGACCCATTATTTTGTAGTAATGGTCTGAATGTTCTTTGGTTAAGAACTTCCCTTGATTCCAAAGTGGTTTTGGAATACTCTCTTTCTTGCCTCTTGGAGTGGGTTGTTTTCCTTTAGGAGCCATGATCTTAGTGGGTATGGTTTAGTGATCACAGATAAACACACCAAACTTAGAGGTTTGCTTGTCCTCAAGCAAAAGAAAAGAAAGGAGAGGGATAGAAGGAGAGCTAGTGTCGAATGGAGGATGAGAAGAGGGAGGCCGAATGTGGCTTTAAAAGGGAGGGGGTGGGTTTTTCGAAAATTTTAAAAAGATAAGATGGAAGATATGATTTAAAAAAATAAATATGATATGAAAATATGTGATTTAAAATTGAAAAGATATGAAAGATATTTGAAAAAGATAAATTTGGATTTTGAAAAAGATAATGTGGAGATTTGAAAAAGATATTGATGAGTTGAAAAGATTTTAGAAGGAAAAGAGATAGATTTGTTTTGGAAAATTTGAAAAAGAGTTGGATTGGATTGAAAAAGAATTTGTGTTTATGGATTAAGATACATTTGATATTTTTAAAGTAGGGTTTTTAGAAATTAGGATTTTTAGAAATTAGGGTTTGTAACATGTTTATGTAAGAAATCATGAATTGAAACATGAAAATTAAAATTAAAATGAAAAATGTGAAGTAAAAACGAATTTACCTCCTCCCCACCATCCTGGCGTTAAACGCCCAAACGCTGCATGTTTTGGGCGTTTAACGCCCAATTGCTGCTTCTCCTAGGCGTTCAACGCCCAGCTGTTGCTTCTTTTTGGCGTTGAACGCCAGGAACTCCTTTGTCACTGGGTGTTTTTCTGAACGCCCAGGACGCTGTAAATCTGACGTTAAACGCCCAGAAGGAGCTTCTTTCTGGCGTTCAACACCCAGAAGATGCTTCTGTCTGGCGTTTAACGCCCAGATGGCTATCCTTACTGGCGTTTTCTTGTCAGTGAGCTCTTTTTCTCTGTTTTGTGTGCTGAATCCTTCTGTAACCCTGTGAACTTATACAATTGACTCTTTACCTTAGTAGCAATGAACTTTATATAAACAAATAAAATCAAGAATAGGGAAAAATAACAGAAAAAGTGTTGCCAATGGCTGGGTTGCCTCCCAGCAAGCGCTTCTTTATTGTCTTTAGCTGGACCTTGCTGAGCTTTTAATCTAGTCTCAGCCTTGAGCACTCTTGCTCAATATTGCCTTCAAGATAGTGCTTGATTCTCTGTCCATTAACAATGAACTTCTTATCAGAATCAATATCTTGAAGCTCCACATAACCATATGGCGATACACTTGTAATCACATATGGTCCCCTCCACCGGGACTTCAGTTTCCCGGGGAATAGTCTGAGCCTAGAGTTAAACAGCAGAACCTTTTATCCTGGTTCAAAGATTCTAGATGACAGCTTTCTGTCATGCCACCTTTTTTATTTCTCTTTATAAAGCTTGGCATTTTCGAAAGCAGTGAGTCTGAATTCCTCTAGCTCATTCAGCTGGAGCAATCTTTTTTCTCCAGCTAATTTGGCATCAAAGTTTAGGAATCTGGTTGCCCAGTAGGCCTTATGCTCCAGTTCCACGGGCAGGTGACAAGCCTTACCATACACTAGTTGGTACGGAGAGGTCCCTATAGGAGTCTTGAATGCTGTTCTGTAAGCCCACAGAGCATCATCCAGGCTCCGTGCCCAATCCTTTCTACGGGTATTTACAGTCCGTTTCAGAATTCTTTTTAGTTCTCTGTTAGAAACTTCAGCTTGCCCATTTGTCTGTGGATGATATGAAGTCGCAACCTTGTGGCGAATCCCACACCTAACCATGGCAGAGTAAAGCTGTTTGTTGCAGAAGTGAGTGTCCCCATCACTGATTAGTACCCTAGGGACACCAAACCTGCTGAAGATATGTTTCTGGAGGAACTTCAGCACTATTTTAGTATCATTGGTGGGTGTGGCAATGGCCTCTACCCATTTTGATACATAGTCAACTGCCACCAGAATATAAGTGTTTGAGTATGATGGTGGGAAAGGCCCCATGAAATCAATACCCCATACATCAAACAACTCAATTTCCAAGATTCCTTGTTGAGGCATGGCGTAACTGTGAGGCAAATTACCAGCTCTCTGGCAACTGTCACAGTTATGTACAAACTCTCGAAAATTTCTGTAGAGTGTAGGCCAGTAAAAACCACATTGGAGGACCTTGGTGGCTGTTCACTCACCTCCGAAATGACCTCCATATTGTGACCCATGGCAATGCCATAAGATCCTTTGTGCTTCTTCTTTAGGCACACACCTACGGATTATGCCATCTGCACATCTCTTAAAGAGATAGGGTTCATCCCACAAGTAGTACTTTGCATCAGTAATTAATTTTTTCTTTTGTTGCTTGCTGTACTCCTTGGGAATGAACCTTGCAGCTTTATAGTTTGCAATTTCTGCAAACCTTGGTGTTTTCTGAATGGCGAACAAATGCTCATCCGGAAAGGTTTCAGAGATCTCAATAGAGGGGGAGGACGCCCCTTCCACTGGTTCTATCCAGGACAGATGATCAGTCACTTGGTTCTCTGTCCCTTTTCTGTCTCTTATTTCTATATCAAACTCTTGCAGAAGCAACACCCATCTTATGAGCTTGGGTTTTGAATCCTGCTTTGTGAGTAGATATTTAAGAGCAGCATGGTCAGTGTACACAATCACTTTTGATCCTACTAAGTATGATCTAAACTTGTCAATGATATAGACCACTACAAGCAATTCCTTTTCTGTGGTCCTGTAATTTTTCTGGGCATCATTTAAAACACGGCTAGCATAATAAATGACATGCAGAAGCTTATCATGCCTCTGCCCCAGTACTGCACCAATGGCGTGATCACTGGCATCACACATTAATTCGAATGGTAATGTCCAGTCTGGTGCAGAGATAACTGGTGCTGTGACCAGCTTAGCTTTCAGAGTTTCAAACGCCTGCAGGCACTCTGTGTCAAACACAAATGGCGTGTCAGCAACTAGCAAGTTGCTTAGAGGTTTTGCAATTTTTGAAAAATCCTTTATAAACCTCCTATAGAATCCTGCATGCCCCAGAAAGCTTCTGATTGCCTTAACATTGGCAGGTGGTGGTAATTTTTCAATTACCTCTATTTTAGCTTGATCCACCTCTATTCCCTTGTTTGAAATTTTATGCCCAAGGACAATCCCTTCAGTCACCATAAAGTGACATTTTTCCCAGTTTAAAACCAGGTTGTCTCTTGGCATCTTTTCAAAACCAGTGTCAGGTGATCAAGACAGGAGCTGAATGAGTCTCCATATACTGAGAAGTCATCCATGAAGACTTCTAGGAATTTTTCCGCCATATCAGAGAAAATAGAGAGCATGCATCTTTGGAAGGTTGCAGGTGCATTACACAGCCCAAATGGCATCCTTCTGTAAGCAAACAATCCAGATGGACATGTGAATGCTGTTTTCTCTTGATCCTGGGGATCTACTGCAATTTGGTTGTAGCCTGAATAGCCATTCAAAAAGCAGTAATAATCATGACCTGCTAGTCTTTCTAGCATCTGGTCTATAAATGGTAAAGGAAAATGATCCTTTCTGGTGGCTGTATTGAGTCTTCTGTAGTCAATACACATGCGCCACCCTGTAACTGTTCTTGTAGGAACTAGTTTATTTTTCTCATTATGAACCACTGTCATGCCTCCCTTTTTGGGGACAATTTGAACAGGGCTCACCCAGGGGCTATCAGAAATAGGATAAATAATCCCAGCCTCCAGTAATTTGGTGACCTCTTTCTGCACCACTTCCTTCATGGCTGGATTTAGCCGCCTCTGTGGTTGAACCACTGGCTTAGCATTGTCCTCCAATAAGATCTTGTACATGAATCTAGCTGGGCTTATGCCCTTAAGGTCACTTATGGACTACCCAAGAGCTGTCTTGTGTGTCCTTAGCACTTGAATTAGTGCTTCCTCTTCCTGTGGATTTAAAGCAGAGCTTATGATCACTGGAAAAGTATCACCTTCTCCCAGAAATGCATATTTCAGGGATGGTGGTAATGGTTTGAGCTCGGGTTTAGGAGGTTTTTCCTCTTCTTGAGGAAATTTCAGAGGCTCTTTCAATTCTTCTGAATCCTCTAGATCAGGTGGAACATCTTTAAAGATGTTTTCCAGCTCTGATTCGAGACTCTCATCCATGTTGATCTCCTCCACCAAAGAGTCAATAAGATCAACTTTCATACAGTCTTTTGGTGTGTCTGGATGCTGCATGGCATTGACAGCATTCAACTTAAACTCATCCTCATTGACTCTCAGGGTGACTTCCCCCTTTTGGACATCAATGAGAGTTCGACCAGTTGCTAGGAAAGGTCTTCCTAGAATAAGAGTAGCACTCTTGTGCTCCTCCATTTCCAGCACTACAAAGTCAGTGGGAAAGGCGAATGGCCCAACCCTGACAATCATGTCCTCAATCACGCCTGATGGGTATTTAATGGAGCCATCAGCAAGTTGGAGACATATCTGGGTTGGTTTAACTTCTTCAGTTAAACCAAGCTTTCTAATAGTGAATGCAGGTATTAGGTTGATGCTTGCCCCAAGATCGCATAAGGCTGTCTTGGTGCAATTACCTTCTAATATGCATGGTATCAGAAAGCTTCCGGGATCTTTAAGCTTTTCCGGAAAGCTTTTCAGAATGATTGCACTGCATTCTTCAGTGAGGAGAACTCTTTCAGTTTCTCTCCAATCCTTCTTATGACTCAAGATCTCTTTCATGAACTTGGCATAAGAAGGTATTTGCTCAAGTGCCTCTGTAAACAGGATCTTTATTTCGAGAGTCCTGAGATAATCTGCAAAGCGAGCAAATTGCTTATCCTGCTCCTCTTGGCGCAGTTTTTGAGGATAAGGTATCTTGGCTTTATATTCCTCAACCTTAGTTGCTACAGGTTTATTTCCTACAAAGGTGGTTGGAGAAGCCTTTTTAGAGGGGTTGTTATCAGCACTTGTGTATGTCTGATCCCTCACTGGCATTTGAATGCCAGGGTTAGAAGCTGGAGTGACATTAGACGCCAACTCCTCATCTGTTCCTGGTGTTTGAACGCCAGAACTGTGCTTCTTTTGGGCGTTCAACGCCAATTCCTTGCTTGTTTCTGGCGTTAAACGCCAGGACTGAGCATGGTTTGGGCGTTCAACGCCAGCTTTTCACCCAATTTCTGGCGTTTGATTGCCAGAATTATTCCTCTCCGGGCTCTTACTGTCCTCAGATGGATTTTGGGTAGTTTGCTCATTTCTTGGCTTCCTGCTACCTTGAGGTGGGGCATCTAATGTTTTCCCACTTCTCAATTGAACTGCTTGGCACTCTTCTGTTATTTGTTTTGACAGCTACTGCTTTGTTTGCTTTAATTGTACTTCCATATTTATATTAGCCATTCTTGTCTCTTGTAGTCTCTCCTTGAATTCGGCTAACTGTTTTGTTAGGAAATCTAATTGCTGATTGAATTCAGTAGCTTGTTCTACAGGACTGAGTTCAGCAGTCACTGTTTTAGTCTCTTCTTTCATGGAAGGTTCACTGCTTAGGTACAGATGCTGATTTTTGGCAACTGTATCAATGAGCTCTTGAGCTTATTCAATTGTCTTTCTCATGTGGATAGATCCACCAGCTGAGTAATCTAGAGAAATCTGAGCCCTTTCTGTAAGCCCATAATAGAAGATGTCTAACTGAACCCACTCTGAAAATATTTCAGAGGGGTATTTTCTTAGCATCTCTCTGTATCTCTCCCAGGCATCATAAAGAGATTCATTATCTCCTTGTTTAAAGCCTTGGATGTCCAGCCTTAGCTGTGTCATCCGTTTTGGAGGAAAGTATTGATTCAGGAATTTTTCTGTCAGCTGTTTCCATGTCTTTATGCTAGCCTTAGGTTGGTTATTTAACCACCTCTTAGCTTGGTCTTTTACAGCAAATGGGAATAGTAATAATCTGTAGACATCCTGATCTACTTCCTTATCATGTACTGTGTTAGCAATTTGTAAAAACTGTGCCAGAAACTCTGTAGGTTCTTCCTGTGGAAGACCGAAATACTGGCAACTTTGCTGCACCATGATAATGAGCTGAGGATTCAACTTAAAGCTACTGACTCCAATGGAGGGTATGCAGATACTACTCCCATATGAAGCAGTAGTGGGGTTAGCATATGACCCCAGAGTCCTTCTGGACTGTTCATTTCCTCTTAGATCCATGATGGAGAAAGGGAGATGATGTAAAATAGAGAAAAAATATTTTTATTTATTTATTTATTTATTTATTTCGAAATTAAAATAAATTGAAATAAAATAAATAAAAATGGGTGAAGATTTTCGAAAAATGAAGAGAGAGAAAGAAAAAATTAAAAATGGTTAGGAAGTTTTGAAAAAGATATGATTGAAAGGATTTGATTGGAAAAGATATGATTTGAAAAAGATATGATTTTTAAAATTGATGACTAATTTAATGCTAAATTTTTGAAAATTATGAGTGGAATGAGGAAAAGATATTTTTTTTATTTTTGAATTTTATGATGAAAGAGAAAAAGACACAAAAGACACACAACTTAAAATTTTTAGATCTAATGCTCTTTGTTTTCGAAAATTTTGGAGGGAAAACACCAAGAAACACCAAACTTAAAAATTTTAAGATCAAAACACAAGGAGAACTCAAGAACACCTTGAAGACTCACAAGAACATGAAGATAGAACACCAAACTTAAAATTTTTAGAAAATCATAATAAAATTTTTGAAAATTATAGAAAGATTAACAAGAAAACACCAAACTTAAAGTTTGGCACAAGATTAAATCAAGAAAAATTAATTTTAAAAAAAGTTTTAAAAGGAAGATGCCCAATTGCCAAGAACATAAGCCAACGCTCTAGCCAACTGAGCTATAAATTTAACGTATTTTAACAAGGTATAAAATAAAATAAAAAATTATAAAAAATAATATTTTTTGAAAAAAAAATTTTTTTTGAAAAGAATATAAAAGACTCTGACCCAAAAGACAAAATTTTCCTAATCTAAGCAACAAGATTCACCGCCAGTTGTTCAAACTCGAACAATCCCCGGCAATGGCGCCAAAAACTTGGTGCACGAAATTGGAAATCACAATTCTTCACAAATTCACACAACTAACCAGCAAGTGCACTGGGTCGTCCAAGTAATACCTTACGTGAGTAAGGGTCGAATCCCACAGAGATTGTTGGCTTGAAGCAATCTATGGTTATCTTGTAACTCTTAGTTAGGAAAACAATTCACTTATCAAATTGAATTACAAAAAATAAAAGAGTATGAAATAAATACTTGTTATGCAGTAATGGAGAATATGTTGGAGTTTTGGAGATGCTTTGTCTTTTGAATCTCTGCTTTCTCCCTGTCTTCTTCTTCACGCACGCACGTCCCTCCTTTGGCAAGCTATGTGTTGGTGGATCACCGTTATCAATGGCTACCATCCTTCCCCTCAGTGAAAATGGTCCAGGTGCGCTGTCACCGCACGGCTAATCATCTGTAGGTTCTCGATCATACCAGAATAGGATTTACTATCCTTTTGCGTCTGTCACTACGCCCAACACTCGCGAGTTTGAAGCTCGTCACAGTCATCCAATCCCTAAAAGTTGTTTAAATACTAAAACTAGTAACCTAGGTTTACAGAAAATGAGTAAACTATGATAGATAGTGCAGAAATCCACTTCTAGGGCCCACTTGGTGTGTGCTGGGGTTGAGACTTAAGCTTCTCACGTGCCTGGGCTGTTTTGAGCGTTCAATGCCAGGTTGTAACCTGTTTCTGGCGTTGAACTCCAACTTGTAACCTGTTTCTGGCGCTGGACGCCAGACTGCAACATGGAATTGGTGTTGAGCGCCAGTTTACATCGTTTATCCTTGAGCAAAGTATAGACTATTATATATTGCTGGAAAGCCCTGGATGTCTACTTTCCAACGCAATTGGAAGCGCGCCAATTGGACTTCTGTAGCTCTAGAAAATCCATTCCGAGTGCAGAGAGGTCAGAATCCAACAGCATCAGCAGTCCTTTTTCAGCCTGAATCAGATTTTTGCTCAGCTCCCTCAATTTCAGCCAGAAAATACCTGAAATTATAGAAAAACACACAAACTCATAGTAAAGTCCAGAAATATGAATTTTTCCTAGAAACTAATGAAAATAAACTAAAAACTAACTAAAACATACTAAAAACTATATGAAATTAACCCCAAAAAGTGTATAAAATATCCGCTCATCACTTTTCATGATCAAGAAGAGGCAAGGCTCCAAGCAGAATTGATTCGAATTCAAGAATAGCTTGCCACCATACGCCGAAATCGAGCTACTTTAGCCAAACCTCTGGCCGCAGCCCAACCAGAACAGCATCTCCTTATTCAAGAACTCGTCTCTATCGATACCAAGCGGGGAGAATATGAAAAATAACTTGAGAAGATTCAAGCCGACAAGTTCAAACAAATGGAAGAGCTTTCAATTTTGGAAAACAAAAGAGCGAAATTACGCTCCGATTTGGCAAAACTAGTAGCACCTTAAAATTTTTTTTTTAATTCTATGTTTGTAATATCCTTTGTCTTTTCTGAACTTTATATATGTTGAACTTTTATGCTTGCCAGCAATAGAAATGTTTCAAGTATTTCCCATTAATCGAGTTAATCACTTTCCTTGATTCGATATCTTTAACCTGATAGGCATTTCCAGAAAATACCCCTATCACTTGAAAGGGACCTTCCCAGTTATGGGACCATTTACCTAGAAATTTCTATTTCTTTTCCATCGGTAAAATGGCTTTCAAAACTAACTCGCCTATCCTGAATTATTTTCCCTTAATTCGACGATTATAACTTCGAGCAACACTTTCTTTTTGTCGAATTACATTATCAAGTGCCAAAATTCGCTCTAAATCTAACTCGTTTAACTCGTCAAACATTGCATTCCAATAATCATCGACTGGTAACTCATTCTATTTCGATACTCTTAAAGTATTCAGATTAATTTCCAATGGTAATAAGGCATTATGACCATACACCAATTTATAAGGTGAAGTCCCTGTCGAACCTCTTGGTGAATTTCGATAAGCCCATAATACTTGACTTAAAGTCTCATGCCATGTTCGAGGTTTATTCCCGATATGCTTTTTAATCAAGCCTATCAATATCTTATTTGCTGCCTCTACTTGCCCATTAGCCTGTGCATAATAGGGAGTTGAAGTAACCATATTAATGTTCCTTGAAGCCGCAAAATTTTTAATTCGCTGGCCAGTAAACATAGTTCCTTGGTCAGTACTTAACTTCTGAGGAATTCTAAATCGATGAATAATATTTTCCTCGACAAAGTCAATTATCTCACTTTGACCAACTTCTACCAAGGGAACTGCTTCAACCCATTTCGTGAAATAATCAATAGCCACTAAAATAAATTTGTGCTGCTTCGATGAAGGGGGGGTGAATCAACCCAATTAGATCTAAAGCCCAACCTCTAAATGGCCATGGCTTTATTATCAAATGCAGTTCAGCTGCTGGAATCTGTTGTATCGAACCATGTTTCTGACATTCTTGACATGCCTTTGCATAATCAATACAATCTTTTATCATAGATGGCCAATATACATGATTGCAACATAACACCCATCTCATTTTCTTTCCTGCCTGATGAGCACCACATATTCCATTATGAACTTCACACAAAGCAATACTCTGATCTTCTCGACTTAAGCATCTTAACAGGCTCCCATCAATCCCTTTTTTGTACAACTCATCAGTCATTAAAACAAAATTTATTTCCTGTAATTTTGCTTTTCTGTCGATTACAGTATTGGGATCTTTCAAGTATCGAGCAATAGGTTTTCTCCAATCAGAATCCTCCCATTCATCCATACATAACACTTCTCTTTCATTTGCTGGTACTAAAATTTGATGGATACCAGATAATTTCCTAAGATTCTCCGTACCAACCCGATACCTCGAAGCAATTTGGGCCATGATGAGCGGATAATTTATACGCTTTTTGGCATTGTTTTTAGTATGTTTTCCGTAGATTTTAGTTAGTTTTTATCATATTTTTATTAGTTTTTATTTAAAATTCACTTTTCTGGACTTTACTATGAGTTTGTGTATTTTTCTGTGATTTCAGGTATTTTCTGGCTGAAATTGAGGGACCTGAGCAAAAATCTGATTCAGAGGCTGAAAAAGGACTACAGATGCTGTTGGATTCTGACTCCACGACTCGAAGTAGATTTTTTGGAGCTACAGAAGTCCAATTAGTGCGCTCTCAATTGCGTTGGAAAGTAGACATCCTGGGCTTTCCAGAAATATATAATAGTCTATACTTTGCCCGGGATTTGATGGCCCAAACCGGCGTTCCAAGTAAGCATAGAAATTCTGGCGTCAAAACGCCAGAACTGGCATAAAAGCTGGAGTTAAACGCCCAAACTGGCACAAAAGTTGGCGTTTAACTCCAAGAAAAGTCTCTACACATGAAAGCTTCAATGCTCAGCCCAATCACACACCAAGTGGGCCCCAGAAGTGGATTTTTACAATAAACACCCTAGTTTATTATTTTCTGTAACCCTAGGTCACTAGTCTATTATAAAAACTACTTTTAGTGATTTATCTTGTACCTCATGACATTCTACACATTTTATATTGTATCTTCTACAGCATGAGTCTCTAAACTCCATTGTTGGGGTGAGGAGCTCTGCTGTTCTTCATGAATTAATGCAATTACTACTGTTTTCTATTCTATCACGCTTGCTTCTATTCTAAGATATTCATTCGCACTTCAACCTGATGAATGTGATGATCCGTGACAATCATCATCATTCTCACCTATGAATGCGTGCCTGACAACCACCTCCGTTCTACATGCAATCATGCTTGAATGTGTATCTCTTGGGTCTCTAATCTAAGATTGGAACCTTCGTGGTATAGGCTAGAATTACTGGCGGCCATTCCTGAGATCCGAAAAGTCTAAACCTTGTCTGTGGTATTCAGAGTAGGATCTGGGAAGGAATGACCGTGACAAGCTTCAAACTCGTGAGTGTTAGGCGTGTGACAGACGCAAAAGGATCAATGGATCCTATTCCAACATGATCGAGAACCAACAGCTGATTAGCCGTGCGGTGATAGCACATTTTGGAACATTTTCACTGAGAGGACGGGAATAGCCATTGACAACGGTGATGCCCAACATAAAGCTTGCCATGGAAGGAGCCTTGCGTGCATGAAGAAGAGGACAGTAGGAAAGCAGAGATTCAGAAGACAAAGCATCTCCAAAACCTCAACCTGTTCTTCATTACTGCATAACAAGTATTTATTTCATGTTCTTTTACTTTTTACAATTAAATCTGAGAATTATTGATATCCTGACTAAGAGTTACAAGATAACCATAGCTTGCTTCAAGCCGACAATCTCCGTGGGATCGACCCTTACTCACGTAAGGTATTACTTGGACGACCCAGTGCACATGCTGGTTAGTTGTGCGGAGTTGCAAAAGTGTGATTGTAATTTCGTGCACCAAGTTTTTGGCGCCGTTGCCGGGGATTGTTCGAGTTTGGACAACTGACGGTCTATCTTGTTGCTTAGATTAGGAATAATTTATTTTGTTGGTTTAGAGTCACTAAATTTGAGTCTTTTATTTGAGTTAGTTTCATATTTTAATTTTGGTGTCAATTGCATGCTTTTATTTTCTTTTAATTTTTCGAATTTGCATGTTGTTAGTTCTTTCTTGATCTTTAAAAATTCTAAGTTTGGTGTCTTCTTTGTGTTTTCCTTTAAATTTTCGAAAATTTGTGTTTGATTTTCTAAAAATTTTAAGTTTGGTGTCCCTTGTGCTTTTATTTAATTAAAAATTTTTCACAAATTTGTTCTTGGTGTTCATCTTGACATTCAAAGTTTTCCTATTTGTTCTCTTTGTTTTGATCTAAAAATTCTAAGTTTAGTGTCATTTTGTTGTTTTTCTCTTTCCTCATTAAAATTCAAAAATCAAAAAAAATATCTTTTCCTTATTTTACTAATAAATTTCGAAATTTTGCATTAAATTAGTCAAAGATTTTCAAAATCATATATTTTTTTTAGTCAAGTCAAAATTCTAATTTCAAAATTTGATCTTTTCAAATCTTTTTCAAAAATCAAATTTTTTTAATTTCTGCAATCATATCTTCTCAATCATATCTTTTTTAAAATAATTTTCAATCATATCTTTTTGACTACTAATTCCAATATCTTTTTTTTAATTAATTAATTTAGTTTTCAATTTGCTTTTATTTTATTTTCTTCTAATTTTTGAAAGTTTTATTTTATCTTCCATTTATTTTGTTTTATTTTCGGTTACTTTTAATTAAAAATCTAAAAAAAAAAATTTAAATATAATTTAATTGCAATTCATATCAATTCCTTTTTCTCCATCATGGACATAAGTGGAAATGAACAGTCCAGAAGGACTCTGGGGTCATATGCTAACCCCATTACAGCTGCATATGGAAGTAGCATCTGTATACCTCCCATCAAAGCAAGCAGTTTTGAGCTAAATCCTCAACTCATTATCATGGTGCAGCAAAATTGCCAGTATTCTGGTCTTCCACAAGAAGAACCTATTGAGTTTCTGGCACAGTTCTTACAAATTGCTGACACAGTACGTGATAAATAAGTGGATCAAGATGTCTACAGATTATTATTGTTTCCATTTGCTGTAAAAGATCAAGCTAAGAGGTGGTTAAATAACCAATCCACAGCAAGCATAAAAACATGGAGACAATTAACAGACAAATTCCTGAATCAATTTTACCCTCCAAAAAGGATGACACAGCTAAGGCTGGATATCCAAAGCTTTAAACAAGAGGATCATGAATCTCTTTATAATGCCTGGGAGAGGTACAGAGGGATGCTAAGAAAATGCCCCTCTGAAATGTTTTCAGAGTGGGTACAGTTAGACATCTTCTACTATGGACTTACAGAAAAAGCTCAGATGTCTCTAGACCACTCAGCTGGTGGATCTATACACATGAGAAAGACGATTGAAGAGGCTCAAGAACTCATAGATACGGTTGCTAGAAATCAATATTTGTACTCTAACAGTGAGTCCTACATAAAGGAAGAGGCCAGGGCAGTAACTACTGATCCTAATCCTCAAGAACAGATTATTGAGCTTAATCAACAATTACTCCTTATGACAAAATAATTAGCAGAATTTAAAGAGATGCTCCAAGACACTAAACATGCTAACAAGAATATGGAAGCACAATTGAATCAGACAAGACAGCAGCTATCTAAACAGATAATAGAAGAATGCCAAGCTGTCCAACTAAGGAACAGGAAGACATTGAATAAATCAGCTCAAAGTAGCAGAAAGCTAAGAAGGGAACAACTAACAGAGGATGACCAAACCACTATCCAAAATCCCTCTGAGGACAGCAAGAGCCCAGAGAAGAATAATTCTGGCGTTCAAACGCCAGAAAAGGGTGAAGGATTGGCGTTAAACGCCCAGTGGATGCCCACTTCTGGCGTTCAAATGCCAGAAAAGGGAGAAAAGTTGGCGTTAAACGCCCAGTACTGGCGTTCAAACGCTAGTGAGGGATCAGACACCTGCAAGTGCTGATAGTAACCCCTCTAAGAAGGCTTCTCCAACCACCTCTGTAGGAAATAAACCTGCAGCAACTAAAGTTGAAGAATATAAAGCCAAGATGCCTTATTCTCAGAAACTCCACCAAGCGGAGCAGGATAAACAATTTGCCCGCTTTGCAGACTATCTCAGGACTCTTGAGATAAAAATCCCATTTGCAGAGCCACTTGAGCAAATACCCTCTTATGCTAAGTTCATGAAAGAAATCTTAAGTCATAAGAAGGATTGGAGAGAAACTGAAAAGGTGTTTCTCACTGAAGAATGCAGTGCAGTCATTCTGAAAAGCTTACCAGAGAAGCTTCAAGATCCAGGAAGCTTTATAATACCATGCACATTAGAGGGTGCTTGAACCAAGACAGCTCCATGTGACCTTGGAGCAAGTATCAACCTAATACCTGAATCCACTATTAGAAAGCTTGGCTTGACTGAAGAAGTAAAACCAACCTGGATATGTCTTCAACTTGATGATGGCTCCATTAAATATCCATCAGGCATAATTGAGGACATGATTGTCAAGGTTGGACCATTTGCCTTTCCCACTGACTTTGTAGTACTGGAAATGGAGGAGCACAAGAGTGCAACTCTCATTCTAGGAAGACCTTTCCTAGCAACTGGATGGACTCTCATTGATGTCCAAAAAGGGGAAGTAACCCTGAGAGTCAATGAGGATGAGTTCACGTTAAATGCTGTCAAAGCTATGCAGCATCCAGACACATCAATTGACTGCATGAGCACTGATATTATTGACTCTTTAGTAGAAGAGATCAATATGACTGAAAGTCTTGAATCAAAGCTAGAGGACATCTTTAAAGATGTTCAACCTGATCTGGAGAAATCAGAGGAAATAAAAAAACATCTGAAAATTCCTCAGGAAGAGGATAAGCCTCCTAAACCCGAGCTCAAACCACTACCACCATCCCTGAAATATGCATTTCTGGGAGAAGGTGACACTTTTCCAGTGATCATAAGCTCCGCTTTAAATCCACAGGAAGAGAAAGCACTAATTCAAGTGCTAAGGACACACAAGACAGCTCTTGGGTGGTCCATAAGTGATCTTAAGGGCATTAGCGCAGCAAGATGCATGCACAAGATCCTATTGGAGGACGATGCTAAACCAGTGGTTCAACCACAGAGGTGGCTAAATTCAGCCATGAAGGAGGTGGTGCAGAAAGAGGTCACTAAGTTACTAGAAGCTGGGATTATTTATCATATTTCTGATAGCCCCTGGGTAAGCCCTGTCCAAGTTGTACCCAAAAAGGGAGGCATGACAGTGGTTCACAATGAAAAGAATGAACTGGTTCCTACAAGAACAGTTACAGGGTGGCGTATGTGCATTGACTACAGAAGGCTCAATACAGCCACCAGAAAGGATCATTTTCCTTTACCATTCATAGACCAGATGCTAGAGAGACTAGCAAGTCATGACTATTACTGCTTTTTGGATGGCTATTCAGGCTACAACCAAATTACAGTAGATCCTCAGGATCAAGAGAAAATAGCATTCACATGTCCTTCTGGAGTATTTGCCTACAGAAGGATGCCTTTTGGTTTGTGCAATGCACCTGCAACCTTTCAGAGATGCATGCTCTCTATTTTCTCTGATATGGTGGAAAAATTTCTGGAAGTCTTCATAGATAACTTTTCAGTATTTGGAGACTCATTCAGCTTCTGTCTTGATCATTTAACACTTGTTCTGAAAAGATGCCAAGAGACCAACCTAGTTTTAAACTGGGAAAAATGTCACTTTATGGTGATTGAGGGAATTGTCCTTGGACATAAAATTTCAAATAAGGAAATAGAAGTGGATCAAGCTAAAGTGGAGGTAATTAAAAAATTACCACCACCTGCCAATGTTAAGGCAATCAGAAGCTTTCTGGGGCATGCAGGATTCTATAGGAGGTTTATAAAGGATTTTTCAAAAATTGCAAAACCTCTGAGCAATCTGCTAGCTACTGACACGCCATTTGTGTTTGACACAGAGTGTCTGCAGGCGTTTGAGACCCTGAAAGCTAAGCTGGTCACAGCACCAGTCATCTCTGCACCAAACTGGACATTGCCATTCGAACTAATGTGCGATGCTAGTGACCATGCCATTGGTGCAGTGTTGGGATAGAGGCATAACAAGATTCTACACGTCATTTACTATGCTAGCCGTGTTTTAAATGATGCACAGAAGAATTACACAACCACAGAAAAAGAGTTACTTGCAGTGGTTTATGCTATTGACAAGTTTAGATCCTATTTAGTAGGTTCAAAAGTGATTGTGCATACTGACCATGCAGCTCTTAAATACCTACTCACAAAGCAGGATTCAAAACCCAGGCTCATAAGATGGGTGTTGCTTCTGCAAGAGTTTGATATAGAAATAAGAGACAGAAAATGGACAGAGAACCAGGTAGCTGATCACCTGTCCCGAATAGAACCAGTAGCAGGGGCGTCCCTTTCTCCTACTGAGATCTCTGAGACCTTTCCGGATGAGCAACTTTTTGCCATTCAGGAGGTACCATGGTTTGCAGACATTGCAAACTATAAAGCTGTGAGGTTCATACCCAATGAGTACAACAGGGTACAAAGAAAAAAACTAATTTCTGATGCAAAGTATTACCTATGGGATGAGCCATACCTCTTTAAGAGATGTGCAGACGGAATGATTCGCAGATATGTACCTAGAGAGAAGGCACAGAAGATCCTGTGGCATTGCCATGGATCACAGTATGGGGGCCATTTTGGAGGTGAGCGAACAACCACTAAGGTCCTCCAATGTGGCTTCTACTGGCCTACTATCTATAAAGATGCCCGAGAGTTTGTGCGCAACTGTGACAGTTGCCAAAGAGCTGGTAACTTGCCTCATGGTTACGCCATGCCTTAACAAGGGATCTTAGAGATTGAGTTATTTGATGTATGGGGCATTGACTTCATGGGTCCTTTCCCACCATCATACTCAAACACTTATATTCTGGTGGCTGTAGACTACGTATCTAAATGGGTAGAAGCAATTGCCACACCTACTAATGATACTAAGACTGTGCTGAAGTTCCTCTAAAAACATATTTTCAGTAGATTTGGTGTTTCCAGAGTACTAATCAGTGATGGGGGCACTCATTTCTGCAATAAACAGCTTTACTCTGCTATGGTCAGATATGGAATTAGCCACAAAGTGGCAACTCCGTATCATCCACAGACAAATGGGCAGGCTGAAGTCTCTAACAAAAAACTAAAGAGAATCCTGGAACGGACTGTAATTGCCCGTAGAAAGGATTGGGCAAAGAGCTTGGATGATGCTCTATGAGCATACAGAACAGCATTCAAGACTCCTATAGGAACCTCTCCATACCAGCTGGTATATGGCAAGGCCTGTCATCTGCTCGTGGAACTGGAACATAAAGCCTACTGGGCAACCAGATTCCTAAACCTGGATGCTAAGTTAGCTGGAGAGAAAAGACTGCTCCAGCTGAATGAGCTAGAGGAATTCAGACTCAATGCTTTTGAAAATGCAAAAATTTATATGGAGAAAGCAAAAAGGTGGCATGACAAGAAACTATCATCTAGAGTCTTTGAACCAGGACAGAAGGTTCTGTTATTTAATTCTAGGCTCAGACTATTCCCCGGGAAATTAAAATTCTGGTGGAGGGGACCATATGTGATTACAGGTGTGTCACCATATGGATATGTTGAGCTTCAGGATTTTAACTCTGATAAAAAGTTCATTGTTAATGGACAGAGAATCAAACATTATCTTGAAAGCAATTTTGAGCAAGAATGCTCAAAACTGAGGCTTGAATAAAGCTCAATCAAGGTCCAGCTAAAGACAATAAAGAAGCGCTTGCTAGGAGGCAACCTAGCCATTAGCAGGTTATTTGTCTTACTTAATGCTTAGAGAAGTTTAATATAAATTCTCTTCAAGATTAACCATCAAAATTGAAGGAATTCACAGAGTTACAGAAAGATTTAGCACGAAAAGCAGAGAAAAGGAGTTCACTGGCAAGAAAACGCCAGTAAGGAGCATTTTGGGTGTTAAACGCCAGAATGGGTACCATTCTAGGCGTTTAACGCCAGAATTGCAGCATACTGGGCGTTTAGAAAAACGCCCAGTAACAAAGGATTTCTGGCGTTTAACGCCAGAAAGGCAGGGGGAGGAAATTTTGTTTTCCACTTCAAAATTTTTCAAATTTTCATGTTTTGACTCATAATTTTCTGCATAAACATGTTTCAAAATTGCATCATTCATCCTCAATTTTCAACACTTTTCTAAATCTCTTTTCAAATTACTTTCAAATCCTTCCCAAATCTTCTTCAAAAATCTCAAGTATCTTTTCAATTTCTTTCCAAATCTTTTCAAAACTCATCATATCATCTCTTATTTCTTAGATGCATAACCAAAATTTTCAAACCTAATCTCTTTATATCTTTTTCAATTAAAAATATCATCTTTTTTATATCATAATTTTATTTTCTTCCACCAATCATATCTCTATGTCATATCTCTTTCAAAATTTTCGAAATCCCTCCACTCCTCTTATAAATACACATTCGGCCATCCCCTCCTCTCCACCATTCAAATTTGCATCTTTTCCTCTCTCTCCCCTTTCTTTTCTTTTGCTTAAGGGCAAGCAAACCTCTAAGTTTGGTGTGTTTTTCCGTGATCACTGAGCTAAGACTCATCAAGATCATGGCACCTAAGGGAAAACAAACCAAGTCAAGAGGCAAGAAAGAAAATACTCCAAAGAGTCTTTGGAATCAAGAGAGGTTCTTAACCAAAGAACATGCAGACCATTACCACAAAATAATGGGTCTGAGGTCAGTGATCCCGGAAGTTAAATTTAATCTGAAAGAAGATGAATATTTGGAGATCCAAGAGCAAATTCGAAACAGAGGATGGGAAATTCTAGCTAATCCTGAAACAAAGGTTGGAAGAAATATGGTGCAGGAATTCTACTCAAATCTGTGGCTAACAGATAAGCAGAGAATAACTGGAACCGCCTTTCACACCTACCGAACTATGGTTAGAGGGAGATTTATTTACTTCCATCTGGACAAAATAAGAGAGGTCTTCAAACTACCTCAACTACAAGATGATCCAGAATCCTTTAATAGGAGAATGGTGAGAGTAAATAAGGGGTTGGATCAAGTTCTAGAGGACATATGCCTCCCTGGAACTAAGTGGATAACCAATTCAAAAGGTGTCCCAAACCAACTCAAGAGGGGAGATCTCAAACCAATCGCAAGAGGTTGGTTGGACTTCATTGGGCGTTCTATATTGCCCACTAGCAACCGCTCTGAGGTCACTGTCAAGAGGGCAGTGATGATTCATTGTATTATGCTGGGAAAAGAAGTGGAGATTCATCATCTGATTTCTTGTGACATTTACACAATTGCAAACAAGAACTCCACTGATGCCAAACTAGCTTACCCAAGCTTGATTTCTCTGCTATGTAAAGATGCTGGGGTAAGGATGGGAGTAGATGAATTCATCCCAATCGAACACCCAATCACCAAGAAGTCAATGGAAGGACAAGTGCAAGACAACTCCATCAAAAGGAGGGCACAGGAGTTCCTCCCAAAAATCCCTGAAATTGACTATTGGACCCGCCTAGAAGCATCTGTTACCAAGCTACAAGAAGCTATGGAACAACTTAAGGAAAACAGCAGAATCAAAACCGCATGCTCTGCAAGCTGCTGAAGGAACAGGAGAAGCAGGGGCGTGAGCTACAGGAGCTGAAGTGTCAGAAGCTCTCCCTTGAAGGACCAAACGCCCCACAAATTGAAGGAGCACCCACTGCTCAAAATCAAGGTTGTTGAGTCCTAACTCTGTGATAACTTCTATTATTAGGAATCTATTTTAAGAGTCATTTATTTTTCTGTTTTTAATTATTATTGGTTTGCTCTTATATTTATTTTTGAGTCTTATTATCATTCCATGATTAATAAAATTTAAAGTTTATGTCTTAAAGTTATGAATGTCCTATGAATCCATCACCTTTCTTAAACAAAAAGTGTTTTAAATTGCAAAAGAAAAAGAAGTACATGAATTTCAAATTTTAAAACAGATTAATTATTTTGATGTGGTGGCAATACTTTTTGTCTTTCTGAATGAATGCTTGAACAGTGCATATTTTTGAATTTGTTGTTTATGAATGTTAAAATTGTTGGCTCTTGAAAGAATAATGGAAAAGGAGAAATGTTATTGATAATCTGAAAAATCATAAAAATGATTCTTGAAGCAAGAAAAAGCAGTGAAAAGCTTGCAGAAAAATATATATATATATAAAGAGAAGAAAAAGAAAAAGCAAGCAGAAAAAGCCAATAGCCCTTTAAACCAAAAGGCAAGGGTAAAATAAAAAGGATCCAAGGCTTTGAGCATCAGTGGATAGGAGGGCCCACAGGAATAAAATCCTGGCCTAAGCAGCTAAACCAAGCTGTCCCTAACCATGTGCTTGTGGCGTGAAGGTGTCAAGTGAAAACTTGAGACTGAGCGGTTAAAGTCGTGGTCCAAAGCAAAAAAAGAGTGTGCTTAAGAGCTCTGGGCACCTCTAATTGGGGACTCTAGCAAAGCTGAGTCACAATCTGAAAAGGTTCACCCAGTTATGTGTCTGTGGCATTTATGTATCCGGTGGTAATACTGGAAAACAAAGTGCTTAGGGTCACGGCCAAGACTCATAACGTAACTGTGTTCAAGAATCAACATACTGAACTAGAAAAATCAATAACACTATCTAAATTCTGAGTTCCTATAGATGCCAATCATTCTGAACTTCAAAGAAAAAAGTGAGATGCCAAAACTGTTCAGAAGCAAAAAGCTAATAGCCCCGCTCATCTAATTAAGACTGATCTTCATAGATGTTTTTGGAATCTATTGCATATTCTCTTCTTTTTATCCTATTTAATTTTTAGTTGCTTGGGGACAAGCAACAATTTAAGTTTGGTGTTGTGATGAGCGGATAATTTATACGCTTTTTGGCATTGTTTTTCGTAGATTTTAGTTAGTTTCTATCATATTTTTATTAGTTTTTATTTAAAATTTACTTTTCTAGAATTTACTATGAGTTTTTGTATTTTTCTGCGATTTCAGGTATTTTCTGGCTGAAATTGAGGGACCTGAGCAAAAATCTGATTCAGAGGCTGAAAAAGGACTACAGATGCTGTTGGATTTTGACCTCCCTGCACTCGAAGTGAAGTTTCTGGAGCTACAGAAGCCCAATTGGTGCGCTTTTAATTGCATTGGAAAGTAGACATCCTGGGCTTTCCAGCAATATATAATAGTCCATACTTTTCCTGAGATTTGATGGCCCAAACCGGCGTTCCAAGTCAGCATATAAATTCTGGCGTTAAAACGCCAGAACTGGCATAAAAGCTGGAGTTAAACGCCCAAACTGGCACAAAGCTGGCGTTTAACTGCAAGAAATGTCTCTACACATGAAAGCTTCAATGCTCAGCCCAAGCACACACCAAGTGGGCCCCAGAAGTGGATTTTTACAATAAACACCCTAGCTTACTCATTTTCTGTAACCCTAGGTCACTAGTCTATTATAAAAACTACTTTTAGTGATTCATCTTGTACCTCATGACATTCTACACGTTTCATATTGTATCTTCTATGGCATGAGTCTCTAAACCCCATTGTTGGGGGTGAGGAGCTCTGCTGTTCTTCATGAATTAATGCAATTACTACTGTTTTCTATTCTATCACGCTTGCTTCTATTCTAAGATATTCATTCGCACTTCAGCGGTGACAGCGCATTTGGAACATTTTCACTGAGAGGACGGGAAGTAGCCATTGACAACGGTGATGCCCAACATAAAGCTTGACATGGAAGGAGGCTTGCGTGCATGAAGAAGAAGACAGTAGGAAAGCAGAGATTCAAAAGACAAAGCATCTCCAAAACCTCAACCTGTTCTTCATTACTGCATAACAAGTATTTATTTCATGTTCTTTTAATTTTTACAATTAAATCTGAGAATTATTGATATCCTGACTAAGAGTTACAAGATAACCATAGCTTGCTTCAAGCTGACAATCTCCGTGGGATCGACCCTTACTCACGTAAGGTATTACTTGGACAACCCAGTGTACTTGCTGGTTAGTTGTGCAGAGTTGCAAAAGTGTGATTGTAATTTCGTGCACCAGGCCAACTCATTAGCAATTTCATTATGAACTCTAGGGATATGCACCAAGGAAATCTTTTGAAAAGTCGTTAATAATTCCCAAGCAGTTACTAAATATTTTTGTAACGTCTCATTATTACACTTAAACTCCTTCGACAACTGCTTTAAAACTAACTGTGAATCCCCTAGGATTTGAACTTCTAAAGCTCCTTTACCGATTAAAATTTCAAGACCCACAATCAGAGCCTCATATTCTGCTACATTATTGGAACAATGATACTTTAATTTGAACAAGAATT
Organism: Arachis ipaensis; assembly: GCF_000816755.2. NCBI lineage: Eukaryota > Viridiplantae > Streptophyta > Magnoliopsida > Fabales > Fabaceae > Arachis > Arachis ipaensis. Next base: position 26,324,637 of record NC_029792.2, read on the forward strand.
CTGATGGAATACCCTCTGGTGAGATAATGAGGATTCCAATCCCTGCACCATCTTTATGCTTGGATCCATCAAAATACAACTTCCAATAATTACTTTTTACTTCGATTATATTTGCCCCCTGGTCATTCAGATCTTTTGAATTGTCCACAAGAAAATCTGCAATAACCTGTCTTTTAACAGCCTTTGCTGGGACATACTGTAAATCAAATTCTGTTAACGCTAGCATCCACTTCCCCAAACGTCCTCTTAACATAGGGAAACTTAGCATATATTTAATAAGATCGGTTTGTGCTATAACTTTCACCGATTTAGCCACCATATAATACTTTAACTTTATACAGGCATGATATAATGACAAGCATAGTTTTTCGATCGGGGAATACCTTGTCTTGATATCAGATAAAACTCGACTAAAGTAATAAACTGCCCATTCATGCCCATTTTCATCGTCTTGGGCTAACATACACCCTATAGTGTTTTCAGATGCTGCAATATATAATTTTAAAGGTTCAGATGGACGAACATTCGCCATAATTGGAGCTTTTGATAAATATGACTTAATCGAATCAAACGTCGTTTGATGTTCTGTGGTCCATTCGAATTTTGAACCATTTTTTAATTTCACCAAAGGCGCGAATACCCTAGTTCGATCTGAAAGATTCGAGATAAATCTCCGAAGGTAATTTAGTTTACCCAAAAATGATTGCACTTCTTTCTTCGATTTGGGTGCAGACAATGCTAATATCGCATCTGCTTTATTTTTATCAATAGCTATCCCCTTCATATGAACAACAAAAGCTAAAAAGTTACCAGTCGATACCCCGAAAGCACATTTTAAAGGATTCTTTTCTAATCCTTTCTTCCTCATAGTAAGGAATGCTTTTCTTAAATGGTCTATATGCTGACTCACAGAAATCGATTTGACCATTACATCATCGATATATACTTCCATAAACTTTCCAATAAACTCATGAAAAATGGCATTCATTGCACGTTGATATGTTGCTCCAGCATTCTTCAAACTGAAAGGCATAACCACCCACTCATATGTACCAAATGCCCCCAGGACAACGGAAGGCGGTTTTAGCCATGTCATCTTCCACAATGAAAATTTGGTTATATCCAAAATAACTGTCCGTGAAACTAAGAATTTCATTCCCTGCCGTAGAATCGATTAACATATCTGCGATATGCATAAAATATTCATCTTTTGGAGTAGCATTATTTAAATCTTGAAAATCGATGCATACTCTTAATTTCCCCATTCTTCTTCATAACAGGGACAATGTTTGATACCCACTCCACATACCGTGCAGTTCGAATAAATTTCGCTTTGATTAAGCGTTCTATTTCTTCTTTAATTTTAATATTGATTTCAGGAGCAAAACGCCTTGGAGTTTGTTTCACAGGTCGAGCATTGGGTTTCAATCTAATCGATGTTCTACTAACGAACGATCAAGACCAGGCATCCCATGATAATCCCAAGCAAAACAATCTTTAAACTTATATAAAAGATTAAAGAGTTCAGTTCGAAAAGGATCAACAAGACCTTTACAAATATATGTAATTCGAACATCATCAAGACTCCCTAGATTAATTTCTTCCAAGGGATCTTTGGACTCAAACCCTTTATAATAATCATCCTCTTTGATTGAATATTTTTCAAATCCCAAAGGTTCCAAATCATAAATGCAATCAAAAGTGAAATCAATATCATCAAAAATAGAAGAAATCGAATCTTTGATTAAACCATCATCACTTTTATTTTCTACACAATAGGCCTCTGCTATTAAATCGGTAGTCTGGCTCACATCATTAGTTTCATTACAAGACATAAGGAAATTAGAATTAAATTCGACTGGAAACGTCGAATCAGACAAACTACAATTAACAAACTTTCTAACCCTATTTGATTCAACTTCATCAGAAGAACCATCTTTATTTTCTAATAATTACAAATTATTTAAATAATTTTGTAATATTACCAGGTAGTTAGACACTTCCCCCTGATCCATGGTGCAATCCCTTCTAAGTCGTCAAGAAGAGCAGTCCCAGCCAGTTGGTTCAAAATGAAACACTGGATAGCACAACTTCACCGAAAGGCCTTCCGAGGACAAGTAGCACCCTTCACAATTATAAGGACTTAGTGATCGATCAACATCCAAGGGCTTTAACTTACGATTATAAATCCTAAAATCGACATGCATTTGTTCGACGTATAAGTTCGAATCTGCCTTGACGATCTCAGGTTTACCCTCACTAGTCCATAGAAGAACACTTTGATGCACTGTAGAAGGTACAGCTCCCACACCATGTATCCAATCTCGCCCCAATAAAGCGTTATAACTCGCTTTTGAAGGAACCACCACAAAGACAATATTACGCTCAAATGAGCCAACCTTTACAGTCAGAGTCACTAACCCCCTGGCTGTGGTTGAAGCCCCATTGAAATCTGTCACAGCAATATTTGTAGGGACTAAATGATCAGGATGCTTCCCTACTTTAATTAGCATCCTTTCTGGCAACAGACTAATTGCAGCACCACCGTCAAGCAGGACCTTATTCACTTTTATCCCACTCAGAGTAGTTGTTATGTAAAGCGGGCGAAGATGAAACATCTGTTTCTCAGTAGGCCATAAAAAGTAACCTGGCTCATCCTCTGAATCATAATCTGCATCAGGATCTCTTTCATATTCCCCCAAATATTCAGTGGGAATGATTGATATTGTCCCAACCATGTCATCATCACCCTCATCAAAATATTCCTCATCCACATCAACATCTTTGTGTTTATCCACTCCAGAAGATTGGGCTACTGCCTTGCCTTTTTCCATCTTAGCAGGTGATGGAATCTCTTTAGGATAAGTTTCCCCATCAGAAGGAAAAACTATTCTTGAATGCACAGAAGGCGTTGCCCCCTTGCTTAGTTCCTTGCCCACATCAATCGAAAGTTTCTTATTCTGATTGAAACTTCTCCTTCCTCCTCTTCCTCGGGGATAATCCCTGGCACGACCTCGATAATAAGAATACTGATTTCGAGAAGGTGCTCGATGCCCCCACTGTGGATTACGCCGATAAAAATGATCACGTCTCTGGAATTCATGACAATTCCTGATCCACTGAACACCTATAGCCTGAGAACGGCTTAAAGGTGTACTTACATTCTCCTGAGGGGTCTTCGAACTAGAGCCCTCTATACGCCTGAGTGGCTGCCTCTGACGTGCCTGTTCTTCCCTATGAGCCAACTCTTTCTTCATTCTTTCTTTCTCAAAGATTGCCGCTGCTTCAGCATCAAAAACAGCATTGCACCGCAGACACAGGGATACGTCCCGGTCTTTGATCTTTTGTTGAACTAAGAAATCCAGTAATCCGTCCCCTGTTCTAGGGTATACTGATCTGACCTGTGACTCAAAATCATAAAGAGCCACATCAAAATCGTAGGACATGCCCACCATGTTCACTCCAAAGTAAGCTTCAACATAACTGGCATCAACTTCGAAAGGATCTACATCAACCTTCATTTCTTTCTTGCCATCATCGAATATCAACCGTCCCTCGATTATCGCCTCTTGAATTAATTCCCTGAAACGGACACAACTATTAGTCGAATGACTTGTTGCTTGATGAAACTTACAATAAGGCTTTCCTTTTAAATCTTTCACAGAAAGCAAAGTTCTACCCTCAGGTAAAATTAACTGTTTATCTTTAAGCAACACATCAAAAATCTGATCAGATTTCGAAATATCAAAACTATACTTCTTTCCACTTTTTAGTTTTGAATCATTCGACTTTTCACTACTTGGCAATTTCTTCAACAAAGAACAACATAAGGAGGGCCTTTCTTAAGTTCGGCCAAATCGATTTATGTTTCAAAATCGAATTCTTCCTCGGAAGACTCCATTGTTACATAAGCAACTTTTTCCTTTCGAGTAAAAGGTTTACTCTTCGATCTCTGTTCACTCCGATATTTCTCTTTTTCTTTTTTCATAAGTTCAGTCTGTCGAACCTTTTCAGCCAAATCGAGGATATGCGCTTTAAGCAATTTTCTGCGCATATAGAATCCCAACCCCATAGTTGCTATTTTCACGATCTCATTCTCAGGTAATGACACATAACATCTACTTCTAGCATTTTTGAAACGTATTAAATAATCATCAATGGTCTCACCATCTTCACGTTTCAAAGCCACTAAATCGGTAACTGCTACGTTCATTTCACCACGATAGAACTGAGCGTGAAAGGCAGTTTCTAACTGATTCCATGTTGTAATCAAATTTGGTCTAAGATTCGAGAACCAAGTAAATGCATTCTTCGTCAATGACGAAGGAAAAAATTTTATTTTTAAATTTTCATCATTAGCTAGATTCCCAATCTTGACCAAATAACGAGCAACATGTTCAGTAGTTGATTCTCCAACTTCACCAGCAAATTTTGTGGTTATTTTTGGATTTTTTTACCCCTCTTGGCACTTCTGTCATTTGAACCACTTGGGGAAAGGCGGAAACAAAATGCGGTTGGTTCATAAAACCAACATTCAATCCAACTCGATTCAGTACTTCCTCTACAATTCTGGTGACTTGATAACGTTCACCACCATGTAATCTGGCTAAAAAGTCATCAGCATTTTGACTTCGGGGAACCACGTGAGGTTTTCTCGATTCGGAATATGGTTTTTATTTTGAAAAATATTTTCCATTCCTTCGTTATTTCCCCGGGCATTATGCCTCTCACCTTCATCATAATCAACGATTCGAGCAATCCTCTCGACTTGTCTAGCAAGACGCTCAAATCTCGATTCATGATCAACCATCATGGGATTCAGAATTGTATTCATTTGCTGAGTCAATAAATTGACTAAGTCATGGTGACTTTCCTCCACTTGTTGTCGATATACTGTCATCGAATTCGTGGCATTCGAAGTGGAGCCCACATGATAATCACGAGAATACTTGGAGTATTGTGAGTTTTGAACATTATTCGCTCCATTTACATTCCCAAAACGGACAGGTGGCATAAAACCACCCACTAGTGGGGTATAACCAGGAGGAAGACCATAAGGGGGCTAACCAGCGGTTAATGGAGGTTGATATGGTAGCACAGAACCATGTGGACGAGTATTACGTCCAACATTTCCAGTTTGAATAGTCGTAACGACTGTACTTTCAATTCCAATTGCACCTTCCGAATGTGAAGACATGTCGGCTTGTTGTATGGACATTGGTATGCTATCATTGGTGGATGAACCACCATTCACATTTGATAATTCATCAGCCATGTGAATGATCTTCCCACTTCGTAATCGCATACACTAACAATTACTGGAAAAATATTTATTTGACACACTTCGATTTAAACTGTCCCACTGGGTGTGCCAATTTGTCTTTTCGATTTTTATCAAATCGATGGTGGTTCGATATCTAGTGATCTGGGAGTGAAACCTACTCCTCTGTGCGAGTACCAGTTTTCTAGAAGTGCATCAAAAGCGTCTTCGATTAGACCAAATTTAAAAATTAAAAATAAAGTAAATTTATAAATTAATAAATAGAACTTAGAAATTAAAGTTTTGAAAACCAAATAGATAACAAACGGAAAAGTTTGCGGTGAAATTAAAAGAAAGCAATAAAATGCCTTCGATTGGATCCAAGGACTTCAACATGAAAAGACTTAAAGGCAGAAGGATAAATTGATCAACGAAAGTAAAGAACACTTGATAAGTAAAATTAATTGAAATGATAAGTTTACAGAAAAATAAATTGAAAGAGAGAAGATGGAAGGAACCCTACAGAAAATGTAACTCGATTGCAAACTCAAGAATTCGTTGAGATGTGAGAGTGCTAGAGTGTTTTTTTTTTTTTGTGAGTAGAAATTCCAACTCTTATTCACTAATACTTCCTAATATTTATAGGCTAATCTTACATAACTGACAATTAATTTAAAATTAATTACAATTAAATATAACATTTCAATTTTGAAATGCAGTCTTCCTTTGGTAACCGTTCCCGCCGCATAATTATAGATATTTTCCATGATCTCCTCGTGCAATAAAAACCATTAACTTTCCACTTTTACAACTATTCGACCAGCTCTTTCGAAAGCCTCACTCAATTCCTCGAATCGAGTCTTCTACTCGATTTGGCTCACTCGATTCACCAAAACAATCGAAATCCAAATCAGTGTTGATTACCTCTAACTTCATATTTACGCGTGTGCCCTCTCAAAAAACCACACTTAACTCATTTCGATTCAACTCACTTTGATCAAAAATATTTTTCGACCAACACCTATTAACATTTATTATACTCAAAAACTACCAACACTTATTTACACTTGTAGATAAAATCTTAATATCTATAAAGAGAACTCGCCTTATTTTTTACGTTTTGTTTGGCAAATTATACAAGGTCCAAGTCCAACATATTTCTATCCATGCGTGGAATTGTGGAATAATAATATTATGGTACATTTTAGGTAAAGGACGAAGAAAACGAATAAAATAAGAGTTAATGCATAGACTTAAAGTTTGTTGGTGTGAGTGTAATGTATATAATAATTGAAATTGTTGTACCTTGTTGAAAACTCTCATGCTCTTCTTATTGTTTACTATGAATAACCCACGGAATTTGTAACAAATGGATCCGAAATTCATTCATTCATAAATCATGCATATATCCCACTAAAGGCAAGTGGGTAGACAATTCATGTGGCCAATGATAAACCTCACTCGAAAATGTGTACTTGGTTGAACAAAAACATAAAAGGTAGGTTGTGAAACTCGAATTGGTTATTGAACTGTTTTAATTTATTAATTTAAAGATTTAACTGATTTAATTGT
>NC_029792.2:26331551-26335465 GCF_000816755.2 Arachis ipaensis
TGAATGATCTATTAGAAAAAAAAATATAATTATAAAAAAGTTTTAAAATTCAATCGATTTTCAGTTCGGTTTGATCAAATGGTTCCTAATCGATTTAGTGGTTCGCTGTCATAAAACCACTCTTTTTCAATCAAGAATCTCTTTTGGGTTTGGTTGAGTTTTGTATAGGGTTTTTTTTCTCATTTTATTTGCCTTATACTATTTTTTTTATTTTTGGGATTCACCAATGATCGAACTTAAGACCTTTCAAATATAGAGTTCTGATATCATGTCATGATATCACTAATCTCAAAAGTTTAAACTGATAAAAGGAGGCAACATGAATAGTTTTTTTTATTTGAATTTGAAAGTTGAGTTAAAATTATTGAGACATTTAATTTGTTTTATGTTTGAGTTTGAAAAAGAATGAATCTCTACATTCAAGCAAAATATTTAATCAAGTCTAACCAAGTTGTTATAACTGTTTTTCAAATCACGCACCTTCTTCTCCGTTTCCTTCTCCTTCTCCTTCTCTTTCTCCTTCTCCTTCTCCGTTTTCTCCTCTTCCTCCTCCTCCTTCTCCTCCTCCTCCTTCTTTCAAATTCGTCACGTAGGTTCTTCTTCTTCTTCTTTTTCGTTATCGTTATCATCAACAATACTAATATTTTACTAACATCTTTATTGTTTTGATTTTCTCTGGTATCATCATTAAATAATTTTGGTTCATTTTTTAGTTTATTTTGGTTCATTTGTGTGTTAATTGAGGTTCACTTGATACTGCTGATAAGTATTGACCAAATTTTTTATTTCTTAAGTAATTTTGGTTCATTTCTTAGTTTAATTGAGGTTCATTTGGATCCAGAAATGAATTCGATGTATGCTTTGTTGATAACTGAATTTTTTTATGACTTGTTCAAAACTGAACTAATTTCAGTTCATTTGTGTGTTAATTGAGGTCCACTTGATGATATTGATAAGTATTAACCAAATTTTTTAGCAAAAAAGAATGAAATTATTCATTATCACTTTATTCAATTGCATTATATTCCACTCTATTCTATCCAATTAGTTCAGTTTTGAACAAGCAGTCAAAAAGACTCAATCATCAACAAAAACACATCAAATTTATTTCTGAAACTAAATAAACCTCAAATAAACTAAGAAATGAACTGAAATTACTCAAGAAATAAAAATTGGTCAATACTCAATAGCAATATCAAGTGAACCTCAATTAACACACAAATAAAGCGAAATTAGTTCAATTTTGAACAAGTAGTCAAAAATATTCAATCATCAACAAAAACACATCCAATCCATTTATAAATCCAAATGAATCTCAATTAAACTAAGAAACGAAGCGAAATTACTTAAGGAATAAAAAGCTTGGTAATTAACATACAAATGAACCAAAATTAGTTCAAATTTTGAACAAGTAGTAAAAAAAATTCAATCATCAATAAAAACACATTCAATCTATTTTTGGATCTAAATGAACCTCAATTAAACTAAGAAATGAACCGAAATTACTTAAGGAATAAAAAATTTGGTCAATACTTATCAGCAGTATCAGGTGAACCTCAATTAATACACAAATAAACCGAAATTAGTTCACTTTTGAACAAGCAATAAAAAAGACTTAATAATCAACAAAAACACATCGAATTCATTTCTAAAACTAAATAAACCTCAAATAAGCTAAGAAATGAACTGAAATTACTCAAGAAATAAAAATTGGTCAATACTCAACAGCAGTATCAAGTGAACCTCAATTAACACACAAATAAAGCGAAATTAGTTCAATTTTGAACAAGTAGTCAAAAAAATTCAATCATCAACAAAAACACATCCAATCCATTTATAAATCCAAATAAATCTCAATTAAACTAAGAAATGAAGCGAAATTACTTCAGGAATAAAAAACTTGTTAATTAACACACAAATGAACCAAAATTAGTTCAATTTTGAACAAGTAGTAAAAAAAACTCAATCATCAATAAAAACACATTCAATCTATTTCTGGATCCAAATGAACCTCAATTAAACTAAAAAATGAACCGAAATTACTTAAGGAATAAAAAATTTGGTCAATACTTATCAGCAGCATCAGGTGAACCTCAATTAACACACAAATGAATCGAAATTAGTTCACTTTTGAACAAGCAATAAAAAAGACTCAATAATCAACAAAAACACATCGAATTCATTTCTGAATCTATATGAATCTCAATTAAACTAAGGAGAAAATGAAAAAATGCAGCAACAATATCAGTAATAAAAAAATAATGATCGAGAGAAAATACGTGAAGAAGAAGAAGGAAATGCAACGAAGAAGAAAGATGAATGCGAAGAAGAAGAACGCAAAGAAGAAGAAGGAATGTGAAAACGAGGAAGGAAGAATACGAAGAAGAAGAAAGAATAACGCGAAGACGAAGAAAGATATATTTATGTTAGTGAAGCATGTAAACACGTGTGTACACACTGGTGTAATAAAAGTGGTTTTTGTTGAGTTTGGATCAACTTAATTAGACTTAATTGGCAAAAAAACTTGGATGTATAGCTAAGCTGTTTTAAAAAACTCTAAAACATTTTGAAGAAACACTACTACTTGAGCGTATATTATGGCTACACATCCAAGAGATCTAAGCTATAGAGGGAGAGAAAAAGTGAAAACACATATAAGTTAAAGTACTAGTCATTCATAAATTTCTCTTATGATCACTTAATAATAGATGATAATTGGCATGTCTTGATTTGAAGGGTCACTGGTGTAATGGCTACACCTCAATGAATGGAAGCCTGTCTATGTAAGGGCAACTAAGCGATAGTGCTAATTCCCCTATATATGGGTATGGGTAAGTGATATGCATTAGCAATCATGTCAATGTAACTTAGATATATAAAATATCTAAAAAAATATCGAATAAGATTGAGGTATTCAAAAATTGACGATCTACTTCATCATGTTACTTATTTATTCCAAAATGCTGAACAACTTGATGATTTATGGTTAAGGGTTTGCATATGATATATTAATCGTATTATTATATTTTTTTGAAAAAGGACAAACTGAAATTGAAAATCTGATGATAGTAGTGGCTTTGTAGTTTGTATAGGGCCCTCAATGCAACACAAGCGCTTATCCCTTACTCTGAGTTCTCAAGCACTGAACTTATTGTACAGCATTAAAGTCAGAACCTTTCACAAATTAAAGTGAGCATGGTCAAATAATTATATAATGCGAGTTTATGCAAAATAAAAAAGTGTTCTCAAACTCGTGCGCTAATTTATAAATTCGTACGAGTTACGAATATATGAATTTAGGTAGTAGAATAAGTTGACTTGGACATTGATATGACTAGTACACGTCGATTACATGATTATAGTTCGCCAATGTAATCGAAGATTTAAACATAGAATCATAACTGACCTTTGTTCCGTATGTTATTATTTGGCTAAAACGGTTATCCCATTTTTTAGACTGACAGACCAGAAAGGTCTTCGAGGTATGTGTAATCTTCTTAAAACTTAACTTCCCTAAAATATTCGTTTACTTGGCGTCGAAGTGCTTTTTGCAGGTTCTCACCCCGCCATTCTGTTTATCACCGACGTATATCGCATGCAGGCTAAGGAGCTCGACGACTTCCATCAGGAGACGAGTTATACATCGGAACATCCAGGCAAGAACATTTGGCGCCCACCGGGGGCCGAAGGTTTTTGAACAACCCTTTTTTAAACGGCCCTAAACACCCCAACGTCTCTCCATGGCGGATGTGTCTCCCCTACTCCATCCGAACTTCTTCGGATGGTAACCGAGTTGCAGCAGGCAAATCAGCGCATGGCAAAGGCAAATCAACGAATGGCTGAAGAAAACCAAAGGATGCAAAATCAAATTGCAGAACTAGTTAATGCCTGGCTAGAACACAATAATGATCGTC
>NC_029792.2:26335567-26371356 GCF_000816755.2 Arachis ipaensis
CAATGACGACAATAGAGGACCAAAAAATGAGGAGGATGAACCTGACAATTCTGTTGGACCCTTCACGGCCGATATCATGAACTATCAAATGCCTAAGCAGTTTACCCTGCCGACGACCCTTACCCCTTACGATGGGTTAGGAGATCCAAAGCAACACCTCAAAAAATTCCGATCTATCATGATAGTAAATGGTGCATCTGACCCTATCTTGTGTCGTTGTTTTTCTTCTTTTTTAGATGATCCTGCACTTGATTGGTTTTGCTCTTTGCCTGCAGATTCTATCTCACGATTTCAGGAGTTGGCCAAGCAGTTCGAGGACCACTTCGCAGCATCGGCAATATACTTGCATGATTTCGACTACCTGAATACCATCAAACAAGGCCAATAGGAGAGTCTGAAGGATTATATCACCCGTTTTACCAAGATCGCTATGCGCATTCCAACCTTCATCCCGAGGTACATTTGCATGTTATTAAAAGTGGGCTATGCCCAGGCAAGTTTCAAGAAGCCATCGCCGTGGCAAAGCCAAAAACTTTGGCCGAGTTTCGAGAAAAAGCCAAAGGTCAGATAGATATCGAAGAACTTCACCAGGCGCGAAAAGCAGAAAAAACATCAAACGCCAAAGACGATGATAAACCTCGAGATAACAAAAAGACTTTCAAGCCGGTCCCTCGTTACAACTCATACACCCAGTTTAATACAAAGCGGAACGACATTATAAAAGAAATTCTCAGTGCAAAGCTGATCAAGCCGCCTCGGAAGGCAGGCAACTATCCAAAACCAAAGAACATCGAGAAGTCCAAGTATTGCACCTTCCACCAAAAACATGGACATACAACCGACAAATGTGTCATCACCAAGGATCTTTTAGAGCGGTTGGCAAGACAAGGGCATCTAGACAAGTACATTGCTGGCCATATGCAGAAAAGAGCCGTACCAAGCAACGATACATCCCTGGTAGGCACATCATCCCGTGAGAAAGATAAAGCCCCTGTACCACCACGAGGTGTGATTAATTGCATCTCCGGTGGATACGTCGGTGGAGACCATACAAGCTCGGCCCGAAAATGCACGTATCGGACCATGTTAACAGCCAGACATATCACTAACGAGCAACCAAGGACTGCAACCATACCAGAGATGACTTTTCATCCCTCGAACTTCAATAGCAATTACATCAACTTGGATGACCCAGTTGTCATCTCAATCCAGTTAGGAGATTTGATTGTTCGAAAGGTCCTTCTAAACCCTGGAAACAGCTCTGATGTCTTATTCTTTTCAACGTTCGAGAAAATGAAATTAAGCAACAACATCCTCCAGCCATCCGTAGGAGATTTGGTCGGCTTCTCAGGAGAACAGGTGCCGGTTTTGGGCTCAGTGTGGTTACACACCACACTCGGTGAGCACCCACTATCTAAAACACAAGATATTCAATATCTCGTGGTGGATAACTTGGTGGCCACAATTCATGGCGATCATCGGGAAGTTCGGCTGTGCTACAACACAAGCTTTAAGCCACCAAGAAGCAGAAGAGAAGAAACACAAGTTAATGTTGTTCAGAGCAAACAACCAATCTTATACTGACGATCCAACAAAATTTACTTTTGTAGGTAGATCCGCGAAAGATGAAGAAAGGGAAAAACTAATCATCTTCCTACGCCAAAATACTTATCTCTTCGCCTGGACTCTAGGTGGCATGCCGGGAATTGATCTGTCCATAATTACTCATCGACTCTCAGAAGAAACGCAATCTCGGCACTGAGAAGTGCTTAGCCTCGATGGAGGAAGCTAAGAAGCTCATTGACGCCAACTTCATCCGAGAAATCAAATTTACAACATGGTTGGCCAACGTAGTTATGGTAAAGAAAAGCAACGGTAAATGGCGCATGTGCGTCGATTTTACCGACCTAAATAAAGCTTGCCCCAAAGATGCATACCCCTTACCTTGAATTGACACTTTGGTTGATAACTCTTGTGGTTATGGTACCTTGAGTTTTATGGATGCATATTCTGGTTATAACCAGATCCTTATGCATCCATTAGACCAAGAAAAAACAGCTTTTATAACTGCATATGGTAATTATTGTTATAACGTCATGCCTTTTGGTCTTAAGAATGCAGGGGCCACTTATCAGAGATTAATGAACAGGATCTTTGACAAACAAATAGGTCAGAATATCAAAGTATACGTTGATGATATGGTTGCCAAAACATAGATTGGAAGTTCTCACGTTACCGACCTTAAGGAAATTTTTGCACCGATCCGATCATACAATATGAGATTAAACCCTGAAAAGTGCGCCTTTGGCGTTCGCCGGGGGGGAGTTCCTTGGGTTCATCCTGACCAGCCGAGGTATTGAAGCAAATTCAGAAAAGTGTCAAGTGATACTGGACATGCAAAGCCCGAGGATGATAAAAGAGGTCCAGCGTCTGACTGGGAGACTGGCAGCCTTATCCAGATTTTTACCCTGTTTGGCATCTAAGTCTTCTCATTTTTTTCGATGTTTACGAAAAAATATGAATTTTCAATGGGATGAAAACTGTGAAACTGCATTTACTAGTTTGAAACAAATCCTTTCAACACCACCGGTGTTACAAAAACCTAAGCTCGGCGAGCCACTTTACTTAGACTTATCTATCACTGACTCAACTCTTGGTTCTATTCTTGTTACAGAAAATGACAAAATTCAGCAACCTGTTTATTTTGTAAGCAAGTCACTGCAGAATGTCGAGCTTGGTTATCCAAAACTGGAGAAGCTTGCGTTCGCTTTGGTCTTCTCAGCAAGATGGCTCCGACCCATTTTTCAGAGTCATGTTATTAATGTCCGAACAGGGCAGCCACTTAGGCAGGTGCTCGCCAAACCAGAGCTAGCAGGAAGGTTGATCAAGTGGTCGATTGGACTTTTCGAGTTTGATATTCAATATCAACCTCGGGGATCTATCAAATCACAGTATTTGGCAGATTTTGTTGCCGAACTTACTGCTCAAACGCTAGACGAAGGGAGCTTCGAATGGGTCTTATTCGTCGATGGTGCTTTCAACCCTCATGGATCAGGAGCGGGCATCATCCTTGAAAATCAGGACGGCATAGTACTGGAGCATTCTGTTCGTTTCTCATTCAAAACAAGTAATAATCAGGCCGAATACGAGGCCCTCATTGCTGGGCTCAGGTTAGCCACTGATTTACAGATTAATGCTATAAAGGTTTATTGTGATTTACTATTGGTTGTTCAACAAGTTAATCAATGTTTTCAAACAAAGGATCCCATTTTGTTAAAATATATGGATGTGGTTAAAAACCTTCAAACTAGTTTTTCCAAAATCGAGATTAATCATATCCCTAAGGATTAAAACCACCGCGCAGATATTTTATCAAAACTAGCCACCACACAACCAAATGCTGCAACTCTTTTACAATCAATGTTAGATAAACCGAGCATTGATACAACCACCATTTTCAATATCAATGATGGAAATAGTTGGCAAAAGCCTTATATATAATATCTCCAAGATGGGGTTATTCCAAATGACGTAACCGATCAAAAAAAATTCAAGCGACAGGCCTCTTTCTTTACACTACTAAACAATACTCATATAGGCGAGGATACTGTCGACCTCTTTTAAAATGTTTAGACAGATCGGAATCCGACCTTATTTTAGCTGAGGCTCATGAGGGCATCTACAGGATTCACACTGGAGCCAGAAGCCTGGCGCAAAAGATACTCCGCAAGATTTTACTGGCCTACGTTACGGGATGACTACCGACAAAAAGTGAAAGCTTGCGATAGTTGCTAGAAACATGCTCCAGTCATCAACATACCAGTAGAAAACCTCCACCACTCAGAGGTAAGCTGGCCATTCAATCAGTGGGGGCTTGACATTCTCGGACCTTTCCCCACTATGCCAGGACAGGTAAAATTTTTGGTTGTGGGAATTGATTATTTCTCTAAATAGGTAGAGATCCAGCCTTTAGCAAAAATAACATCCTCTCAAATGATATCATTTGTATAGAAACATATAATTTGTAGATTTGGTATACCTCGTCATATCATCACTGACAATGGTCGCTAGTTTACCGACCATAAATTTAAGACCTTTTTTGCAGAATTTACAAATCAAGCAACACTTTTCATCGGTCGAACACCCACAATCAAATGGTTTAGCTGAAGCTGCCAACAAGGTCCTTTTACAGGCTTTGAGGAAAAAGCTCGACAATGCTAAAGGCCTCTAGGCCGAGCTTATTCCTGAAATCCTCTGGGTAATATAACACCACAATGCATTCAACAACTAAGGAAACACCATTTTGTCTAGTGTACGAATCCGAGGCTATGATACCTATTGAGATTTCACAACACTCCCTGAGGACACAGGCCGGGGATTCTAACCAAGCCTGACTCGCCGAGCTTAACTTGATCGAAGAAATACGAGACACGGCTTCTGTACGCCACAAAGCATTACAACAGCAAATAGCCCGCAGACACAACAAGAAAGTACATTTTCGATCTTTTGATGTGGGGGATTTGGTGTTAAGAAAAACTGAAGACGCCAGAAAATATCCCCTCTTATGGTAAGCTCGCTGCAAGATGGGAAGGGCCTTACAGAGTATATGAGGTTGTCGGTCGAGGAGCTTATCGACTAGAGGCATTGGATGGCACCAAAATGCCTAGCACCTGGAATATTAGTTCTCTAAAGCGCTACTACAGTTAACAACAAGAACATGCTAGTACTCTTTTTCCTACCCCGAGATTTTTTCCTAAAGGGTTTTGCTCGAGGAGGTTTTAACGATGCTAGCTCATCTGAGACCTTTTTTGTAAAGGTACTATAATAAATAAATAAATTTACTATTTTCTTGCATATTATTGCTTACAGTTACTTACGCACAATAGTTATCCTTTAAAAACAACTTATTCAACTAAATCTATGGCTATCAATTACCGACAATTCTTCTTACATAAAACATTATCATTCAGACTATGGTTCATCTTCTATAAAATTATATTAAGCTAACTATTGCTTATAATGATCAGTATATATCCTCAGATCCTCATTAGTCAGGGAATCAATCATTCAATTAGGCATAGATAACGCCTAAATCGATCAAAATAATTGAACACAAAATGTTAAAACCTCTAGGCCACCGAGCTGAGGTACCCTGGGAGCTTGCGGATGAGAAGCCACCAGCCATCGACTGCAAGAAGATCATCCCACATGGCAGAAAGTTCACGGCTTTGGGCTACCGACCACCTTCTCTTCCTGCATCCGCTGATGCAGCCACATCTTCTGCTGCCCCTTCAGTACCTGCTGCACCACCCACATCCACAGCACCCTCACCTGCTTCCCAGCCCATCTACCACCTTGTGCACCACCTATTTGAGCGCCTAGACCAGATGGAGCACCACAACCAGCGGCGATATGAGCGGTCTGAGCGTCGCAGCAAGCAACGCTATGAGCATTTGAAGTTGATGATCCGGTCGGGCCACACTGACATCCCCTCCGAGCCTGACACACCATCAGAGCCATCTGAGGAGGAGGCGGATGAGCAGGAGGACGATGCATGGGCAGAGGATGAGCAGGCAGGACCCGAGCAGGCTGTGTCCCATCATGAGGAGCCCATCAGATACAGCCAGTAGATCCCCAGGTCCCTATATAGATAGAGCCTCTGCTTCAGCAGGCAGATCCTCAGACACCCACACAGACTGCAGCACCTCATGCAGCCACAGAGACACCAGCAGAGCACCCTTCCGGAGATGACGCTTCTTCACACCCAGCCTGATTGAGCATCGGGGACGATGCTATTATTTAAGTGTGGGGAGGTTGCCATCTCTGGCGAATCTTATTTTGGTGAACTACTTTCAGACTCTTTTTCATCCTATTTTATTTCTTTTTCTGTATTTTTATTTTATTTTATTTTATCTTATTTTTCTTCCCAGTACTTGCACATTTTCTTTTGCTGTATTTATGTTTATTTTTACTTTATTGCACTTTGGGTTGTATATATCTTAGATATTTAGCTTGATTTGCACTCTTAGCTTATTTAGTTATGATGTAGAAAATATGGATTATTTAGTTTAGTTTACCCTTTTAGCATATGACAAATTGGTTTAATTGAAAATAAAAGAGTAAACTAGAAATTATTAGTTTTTCATAATCACAACAATCCACTTAGTATGTATACATATAGCACTAAATGTTAGTAAATTGACAACATATTTCAAAGAATATACTTATTTTTATATGAGCCATTCAAAGATTCACATTGAGTTGAATGGAAACTCTTAATTCCTACTTGCATGATATACATAACTGATATATGGTTTTTGAGCCAAAGAACACACAACTCGTGAATTTTTTAGCTTAATTGCATGGTTACATTGTTTAACCATAAATATTTACTTTCTTATGTATTTTCTTCTCTATGCTTGCAGACTTTACTGTGTTCCACTCTATATGTCCAATATAGAATGTATTTACATACTTGCATATGATTGAGGCCATTATTTGTTATTGCTCACTTATCCCAAATAAGCCTACTTTTTTAAGTCACCATTGTTAGCCACCTTGAGCCTTTTACTCCCCATTTATTCTGTTCTATAACCACATCACTAGCCTTAAGCACAAAAATAAATTAAATATCCCAAATTAGATCCTTGGTTAGCTTAAGATAGAGATTGTGCATCCACTAAGTATGGGAAAACTGTGGGAATATGGGATGATAGGAAAGGCATTAAATTGATAAATTATTTGGAATTTGGGTACCTACTCACGTGAAAACAGAAAGATTAAAAATTCATGTGCATTGATAATGTTATGTTTACTTTTATTTTAATTAATAAAAAAATATAATATAATAAAATAAAAATTTTAAGTAAATAAATAAATAAGGGGACAAAATTACCCCAATAATGAGTTTAGTAAAAAAATCAATGCACATAGGATAAAATTAAAAATAATTTGATGCATGAGTATGTGATAAGAAAGTGAGAAAATTATGGGAAGTTAGGCATAATTTTAAAATTGTATAGAGTATGTATATGTTAGGTGAGATTTTAGACTAATCAAGGATTCAATTTATAGCTCACTTAGCCTTATATATATATACCCTCACCTTTACCTTAGCCCCATTACAACCTTGAAAAGACCTCATGATGTTTGCATGTATACATTAAATACTTGTTGATTGGTTAGACGAAGAACAAAGTTTTAGAAAGCATAACTAGAGAAGAGTAGAGTGATTAACCCCAAACACTGAGTGATTAGAGTGCATACACAAATTCAGTGAAGGTTCAATAGCTCAATTCCATATATCCATGCTTGATCATTGCTTGTCTTGCAAGTTTGTGAACTCTTTTAATATAACTCAATTGTGAATGTATTTTAATATGGTTCAACCTTGGTTATGCATATATGATTCCTTGAAAAATTTGACTCAATATAACCACATGTAATCTCTATGTGTATATAAGTGGATAGTAATTAGAATTGCATGATTCATTTAGGTAGCTTGCATTTAGATAGATTGCATTGCATAGATTCCACCATTCTACCTTCACTCTTTTTCAATTTCTCTTGAGCTAAGCATGAGGACATGCTAATGTTTAAGTGTGGGGAGGTTGATAAACCACTATTTTATGATTTATATTGTGCTCAATTGAGTGGTTTTTATCAAGTCTTTGCTCACTTATTCACATTATTTGCATGGTTTTACAAATCCTTCCTAATTCTGTAATATATGTGAAACATGTTTCCTAGGCCTTAAAACTGTTAGTCTTAATTATTCTTTATTACCATTTGATACCGTGATCCGTGTGTTGAGTATTTTCAGGCTTTATAGGGTAGGAATGGCTTAGAGGACAGAAAGCAAACATACAAAAGTGGAAGGAACGTGCGAAAATGGAGTTTTGAAGAAAATGGCAGCGACGCGCACGCATGGACGACGCGGTCGCGTGACTCGCACAGAACACAAGCGACGCATATGCGTAACTGACGCGTACGCGTGGGAAGAAAAATCGCCAAATGACGCCCACGCGTGACAGACGCCACGTGCAGGAAGTTGCAGGAAACGCCCTCGGCGATTTCTGGGCCCCTTTTCGGCCCAGATCCAAGCCCAGAAACACAGAATAGAGGCTGGAAAATGAGGGAATCAAATCATTCATTCATCATTCATTCAACATTCATTATACACAATTTTTTATTTTAGATGTAGTTTTCTAGAGAGAGAGGCTCTCTCCTCTCTCTTAGGTTTTAGAATTAGGATTTCTCTTAGCTTATGGTTATTTCTTCCTTCCAGGTTCAATGTTCCTTTACTTTATGTTCTCTTTTACTTTTATTTATTCTATTACTTTAGTTGATTACTTGATGTTGCCAATTTGGTTTATGGATTCCTATGTTTAATTTGATTTTCTATTTAATATAATTTGAGATATTTCAGATAATTAGATTGTTTTCTTCTATTTATGATATAAATAATTTGGATTTTTTCCCTTTTAGCTTTGGTTGAGTAATTGGTGATACTTGAGTTGTCAAACTCAGCTGTTGATTGAAAATTAGAATTTGCTGATTGATTTGGATCCCTCTAAAGCTAGTCTTTCCATAGGAGTTGACTAGGACTTGAGGAATCAAGTTGATTAGTCCACTTGACTTTCCTTTATTTAGTAAGGGTTAACTAAGTGGGAGCAATAAACAATTTTCATCATACCTGATAAGGATAACTAGGATGGGATTTCCAGTTCTCATACATTGCCAAGAGTTTTTCTAGTTATTAATTTACTTTCCTGCTATTTAATTTCCCTGTTCAACCTTTCAAAAACCCATAAATATACCTTTTTCCATAACCAATAATAAATCATACTGCCTTGCAATTCCTTGAGAAGACGACCCAAGATTTAAATACTTTGGTTATAAATTTTATTGTGTTTGCTTAAGTGACAACCAAAGTTTTTGTACGAAAGGATTCTCTGTTGGTTTAGAAAATATACTTACAACGGGAATTTTATTTGTGAATTTCTTTACTAGCAAGAATCTAATCGTCAAGCCTCATCTTCTTTCTTCCTCAAAGCTTCCACATCTTTCTCATGAATCCCTTTCATCAATTTCAACTCCTCTTCCACAGAGGACAGTTTCTTTTCTATTTCAGACAAAGCTGTTTCCTTTATTTCTAGTTGTCCCTTTAGGCCAATCTCTTCGGTCGTTTTCAACAATAGTTTTCTGTGCCTCTTCTCTTGACACCGGCCTATGCTGGCAAGACGAAAGCCTAAAACCTACAATTACATTCTCGTATAAATAGTGACTAATTTTGATCAATCATATTTCATGTATGGAAATAAATAAACTTACCTATAAAAACTGATCAACCCCTACATCCCCAACCTCTTCAATTCGTGACATATCCGATGCAGCTTGGACAACCTCATCAGCAACAACATTGAATGGAAATTTCTTGTCCCAGACTGACGACCGATCTTCCTCATCATCAAAACTATGCAATCTCTTCTACTTGCTAGTGAAACTCACCAGCTCCCCAAGCTAAATACCTTTTTCTTCTTCGTCTAGGTTAATCATATCTGATTTCCTCTTTTTGAAAACAATTCCCTTCTTCCTGGGTAGTGGTTAGTTAACCTCAGCCCCACCCTCCATCTTGTCAGGATTTGAGGACGATCCCTCAAAGTTTTTGGCTCTGAAACGCGCTCTTAGGCTTGATGCTGACACCCCTGGATATTTACCAGCTACAAATTATAAAACCATCCATCAGATACATAAAAATGACAATACTAACCTAGTTTATCATACAACCCTCTCACTAAAATATTCTAAGATAGACGACTTATCCTCCTCCCATGGTAACAACTCAGATACAGAAATCAGACCACCCTTATCAACCATCTCTGCCAGATATGCTATTATACATTCGTTCCGAGGAGTTATAAGCTCGAGACCTAATATATGCTGGGGCTGACAACACCAGTACATTGGAAACTTCTCTCCCAAGTTCTCATCCAGATAAAATGGAAAATCTTCGTCTACTGACTTCACCTTCAAGAACATCTCTTTAAAATCTTTAAAAGAAGATTTGTAGAGTTTAAAAACAGCAAATCCAAGAGTACTATTCAAGTTAACCCATAGATCTTTCCAGACCCGCTTGGCTTGAAAAAGTGAAAAGAAAAGCTCCAATTCAAGTTCAATTTTGAGAAATTGTGTTGAAACTTGAAAATATTTCAAAAGCACCCAACCATTAGGATGCAGCTGGGAGGGTGCACAGTTCAATTGTTTTAAAACATCACATTCAAAATCTGTGAATGGTAACCTCACATGGAGTTCTTCGAGTACACAACTATACATGAAAAACTTTCAAAATCCTTTTTTCTATGAAAAACACGATCAGACCGGTTGCATGGCAGTAGTTCCAGATGAAAACCAGGCCTCACCACCCTACTTATATTTACTTCACTAACACTCTCTTTATCAACAAAAAGGGAAGCCTGTATTTTCACATCACCATCAACCCAGTCATAGGAGTTATCATCATTGATCTTAGACAAAGTTTTCAACTTTTTCTCACCCATCTTTCAGAAAACTAAAGCACACAATGAAGGATAAAAAACTAAAAGAGTAGGGTATTCACTAACCTCTTTTACTCATTTTTTCATGAGTTTCCAGAACGACGCTAGTTAAAGCAGAAAGCGTGTTTCCAAGTTTTTCAAAATCCGCAATAAACTCTAGCCATTAATTTAAAAACTGTTCAGTTCCATTATTAATCGCAAACCATTCAATGCGCCATATCATCAACGGTTGGGAAACTGCTTTGGAACTTGCACCAATATTAAATTTTTTTTTCAATCTAATTTCAATCTTTAAGTCTTTTCAGGTGCCAACATAAAATAAATGTTGAGCCATATTGACCTGGGGGCTCCCATTGCTGAGCTATAACTCGGTCAAAAGTTTAAAAGCTTAACCTGCCTCATCGAGACTAGGCCAAGCTTGGGGGCTCTGATATGACCAGTACACGTTGGTTACACGATTATAGCTCGACAATGTAACCAAAGATTTAAACACAAAATCATAATTGACCTTTGTTCCATAGCACCGGATAAGCCATTAACTCCTCCTGTAGACGTTATTATTCGGCTAAAACGGTTATCCCCATTTTCCAGACTATAAAGGACAGACCGAAAAGGTCTCCGAGGTATGTATAATCTTCTTAAAACTTAACTTCACTAAAATACTCACTTACTTGGGCGTCGGAGTGCCTTTTATAGGTCCCCACCCCACCGTTCTGTTTATCACCGACGTATATCGCATCCAGGCTAAGGAGCTCGACGACTTCCATTAGGAGACGAGTTATACATCGGAACATCCAGGCAAGAATAGACATAAACTCAATTTTACTTAGTTACGAATTTAAGAATAAGTTGACTTGGACATAAATTCAATTTTGAGCAAAGGCTAAATTCAGGCAAATTCACGAGTCTATGATCGAGTTAGCGAATTTGCGGTCTCTTTTTTTTATCTAAAAGCGGCAGCGTTTTCTTCTGAGATTACAATTACACCACCAGAAAACACTCAAACTCACCCTTTTCTCACTTTTGGTGATTTCTCTCAAGTCTCACTCTCTCATTGTTCTGTGTTTCCCTCGGTAGCCGTCGTGCTGCTGTCATTCACCTGCTTCGCCTATCTTTGTTCTGCTTCGCACCATCGTCTTTGGGTTCTACCTCTATTGTTCCCTGGTTTGTTATTCTTCATGCCTCTACCGTCCGCAACTCAGCCATGTTGCCGCCATCGCCAGTTCGCCTTCTTCCCCCACGGACTCCTACCTTTGCTTTGGTTCGGGCCGTCGTCAACTTTCTAACTTTCTGGCTTCTACACGATGTCCTTGGATCTTCATTGTCAACTCTATTTCGTGCTGCGACTGCTATTATTCTCTGTCGCAACTTCTGTTTCATGCTGCTACTGTTGTCATTCTCCGTCGTAGCTAGTTGCCAGGTTGTCGTTTTCCTCACTTTTGGCACTGTATTCAGGTAATTTTATTTCTTGAACCTTTTCCAAATTAGAATTTAGTCATTTAGATTTTACTAATTACAATGTTAACTGGTTTGTTGGGATGTGCCAAAGTTGCTTTACCTGTCAAGTACTTAGGAATTTCTCTAGGTGCAAATCCTCGATTGGTAAAGACTTGGAAACTGATCATAGACAAGGTGGAAGATAAGCTTAGCTTATGGAAAGCGAAGTATCTCAACAAAACTGGTAAGCTGGTTCTCATAAAGTCTATTCTTAATAGCTTGCCGGTTTATTACTTAAGCTTGTATAATATACCGAATGCGGTTGCAGAAAAGATAATTAGGTTATAGAGAAGTTTTTGTGGAGTAAAGAAGATGGGAATAACGGTATACCCTTGTGAAATGGGAGATGGTGCAAGCTCCGAAGAAGCTAGGTGGTTTGGGGTGGGGGATGCATTGATCAGAAATGCGTCGCATCTATTCAAGTAGTGGTGGCACTTTTCGAATGAGGATTGCCCGTTGTGGAAGAAGGTTGTATGCTCTTGTAATCATTTGAACCCAACTGTAATGTTGTCAAAACAACCATTACCGTCAAGAGGTGGTCCATGGAAAGATATTTGCCAGCTTAATATTAAAGAGCAACAGGTAAGAAATATGATGATCGGTGATTTGTTTATGGAGGTGGGAAATGGCTGACGTATTCGATTTTGGAAGGATGATTGGTTACAAAGTGGCTCTTTGAAGGATAGTTTTTCGAGACTCTTATTTGTTTCAAATCAACAAGGATCTGTCATAAGGGACTGTGGGTTTTGGGATGTGTTAGAGTAGGTATGAAACTTTCAGTGGAGGAGAGAATTATTCCCATGGGAGTTAGATTTGCTCAATCAACTTCATGACCGGTTACGGCTAGTAAGATTAACGTCTGATAGAGAGGATACAATTATATGAAAATTTGACAGAACAAGTATTTTTTCTACTAATTCATTTGTGCAGGTGTTGCAGAAAGAGACTCTCTCAAAGGATATCACAAGCTACAGCATCATTAGTACCATATGGAGAGGATTGATTCCTCCAAGAGTTAAACTATTTGCATGGTTTGTCTCAGTAGGCAGGGTCAATACTAAAGAGAGACTGAGTAGGCTAGGAATTATTCATCATAGTGATAATATTTGTGTTTTGTGTAAAAAGAAAATAGAATTTGTGCATTATTTGTTTCTTGGCTGTGAGTTTACATGGTAGGTGTGGTGCGCTTGGTTGACATGTGATGATAGAATTTGGGCTATTCCAGGGACTGTCAAAGAGCTTTTTGAAAGTTAGATTGGAGTGCTTGGTTGTAACTCTGAGCAAAAGAAGTGTCTATAGGGTTTTTTGCGGTTTGGGACATTTGGTTGGAACAAAATAACAGTATTTTAGAGCTCAGAGACAGGTGTTGATGGAATCAAGAATATGTCGTTTTTTAGTTATAGGGAATGGTGTGGTGTTGATCCATTTGGTTGTTGATGACAATGCCGGAAATGACAATGGATTATACCCTATTTTACTGTGTTTATTGTCTTGTATTCGTAGTTGTATTTTTTTTAGTTCCTACCTACTCTACTTTAGTGTGTTGAGTTCTCTTTGTTCAAACAAATATTTATAATTTTGATTTTATAATTTATAGAATTATGATTAATGGTTATACACTTATTGGTAATTTGATTATTTGATATTGTTGACATAGGATAAAAATACAAAATATCCGATAATATTGATTCACAGGCAGGGTCATCAATTCCTAGTCTTCCTCCAATTTCTAGGAGAAAAAATACAAGTGGAAATAAAAGTGATATAGGATTGATGTCCAAGGGAATAATAAAAAAGTGAAGGATTTGAATTATGTGTGTTCTATGTTCGATGTACTAATTGCATAAGTATAATTGTGAAGAATTTAAATGTGTGTTTTAAACTCTAAGGTACTTATTATAATAATGTGTGCTATACTATTTTAGTTTATTATGTATATGTTAAAAAAATTCATAACAAATTTGTACGAGTCTATCAGTTAACTCATGAGTTGAGTCACAAATTTATTTAGACTTCTGAATTTGACAACCTTAATAAAATTATGGAAATTAATTAGAGATTAAGCACATAATTAACAATTAACTAGTTTTCCTTGTCCAAATTGAAATTTTAGTATTTTATTTGATTTTTCTGTAGATATTGATAAAATTCTTTTTATTTTTAATATACTTATGTCTTTTCTTCTTAAATTAATAGTATAATGTGCATATTCACTTTATTAATAGATCTCTAACCTATGTCATCTCAAATGATACTACAAAAATTACACGGTTCACGACAGTTTTAAACCGTCACCAGAAATAGATCTAAAAAGTCCTAAAGAAAAAAACTGTGCATATTCACTTGAAACTTCACTAATGCAGGCACCGACGTGGATGCCCCCCTTTTTCCCTTCTTTAATTTGCTACATGTCAATAATAACTAAAGAAAGAATAAAAAATATTAAATTAAATTAAATTAAATTAAACTAAACTTACCAGTTGTATATAGTAGTATTTCTATGACTATTTCTTCATCTTTGCTTCTTTGAATAAAATATTTATATTTAAATTGGTAATGAACATAAATATTTTTTTCATAAAGATATTATTTTCTTATTTTTTAAAATTTGTTTGGTAGTCAAAATTTTGAATGAGATCAAAGTTTCACTCTGTATCCTTTCCTCCCTAGTGTGGCACTAGCTGTAAGTTAGTTTTTGAAATGGTATGTAGCTTGGGATCGGATTATGGAGTCCATCATAGGAGAACATGACTGTTCGTCACTGGCATCTTTGTTTGTTCATCGACGTCTTTGTAAAGGAAACGGTCAGGAGTAGTGAAAGTGGAAGGGAGGATCCAAGTTGAAGGAACTTCTTCAACACGATGGAGAAGCAAGGGAAGGAGATAGAGAAACAAAATAGAGGAAATGACGATGAAGATGAAGATTGAATGAGGTTAGAGTTGAGTTGAGTTAGCAGAGATAATTTGAAAAATTTTAATAGTTTTTTAGGGTTTGGATAGTTTTGTCAAAAAAAAAAAAAACCCCATTATTCATGAGTATAAGATTACACTATAAGAAAGGCTCTGAATACCGTCGGATTTAGCGGCAGTTTTATCAGCGGATTTATCGGGAATTTTAGTGTCGAATTCGTCAGGTCAAAGTATTACCAGCAGAGTTTCAATTCCGACAGTAAATTCGCCGGTAATAAATGGCAGGAAGATGAGAAAGATAGGCACAAATTTTAGCATCGAATTTTTTCGACAGTAAACACGCTTAGTGGAATGCTGCGTTTTGGTGACCTGCAACGCATTATCATTGGATTTATCTGCCAGTAAATTCAATAGTAATCGTGTCCTAAATTCAAACTGCGAACCTTCTTTCCTTTTATTTTGAATTTCTCTCTCTCTCTCTCTAACCTCTTGACTCCCGGTCTCTCTAACTCTCTCATCTCTTCTCGTCGTCAATATCTCACCGTCAGCCCCCTCCTCTCTAACAGCTCCCTCCGACGGCACCCTTTCACTGTTCTGCTACCGCTGTTGCTGCAAATGCTTCTACCGTTGCTTCTACTCTTCTTCTTCTCCTGCTACTCGTCTTCTTGGCGTCGGCGTGAGGAGGAAGGTCAGAAGCTCCTGCTCAGTCGTTCTCTTCCTCTGTAAAAGCTCATTTCAGGTAATGCTTCTGAACTTCTAAAATAAGATTAAGGTCTAAACTTACTTTTTATTATAAAATAGGATTTGTGATGATTATTGTTGATTTGTGTTAATTATTGTTAATTTGTGTTAATTATTCAGGTTACTTAGTGACGTTTTTATTATATATTTTTTATTATTGTTAATTCAATTTGTTCTTAATTTAAAATCAGTTAGAGAATTTATAAAAATTAGTTCAACATGATATTATGTTTCTTGAATTTAATTTTAATTTGTTTGGACTAGATTGATTGACATTTTGTTAAATTTCTGCAATGTGCTACTGATTGTTGTGCCATTGATGCTGATTTGTGTGAATTGATGTTGAAGGAATACTTGGTTGTACTATTTCTTATTGTTTGATGCTTTTGCACGCCAGGATGGTTTTCTCAAAAAAAAAAAAAAACCCCATTATTCATGAGTATAAGATTACACTATAAGAAAGGCTCTGAATACCGTCGGATTTAGCGGCAGTTTTATCAGCGGATTTATCGGGAATTTTAGTGTCGAATTCGTCAGGTCAAAGTATTACCAGCAGAGTTTCAATTCCGACAGTAAATTCGCCGGTAATAAATGGCAGGAAGATGAGAAAGATAGGCACAAATTTTAGCATCGAATTTTTTCGACAGTAAACACGCTTAGTGGAATGCTGCGTTTTGGTGACCTGCAACGCATTATCATTGGATTTATCTGCCAGTAAATTCAATAGTAATCGTGTCCTAAATTCAAACTGCGAACCTTCTTTCCTTTTATTTTGAATTTCTCTCTCTCTCTCTCTAACCTCTTGACTCCCGGTCTCTCTAACTCTCTCATCTCTTCTCGTCGTCAATATCTCACCGTCAGCCCCCTCCTCTCTAACAGCTCCCTCCGACGGCACCCTTTCACTGTTCTGCTACCGCTGTTGCTGCAAATGCTTCTACCGTTGCTTCTACTCTTCTTCTTCTCCTGCTACTCGTCTTCTTGGCGTCGGCGTGAGGAGGAAGGTCAGAAGCTCCTGCTCAGTCGTTCTCTTCCTCTGTAAAAGCTCATTTCAGGTAATGCTTCTGAACTTCTAAAATAAGATTAAGGTCTAAACTTACTTTTTATTATAAAATAGGATTTGTGATGATTATTGTTGATTTGTGTTAATTATTGTTAATTTGTGTTAATTATTCAGGTTACTTAGTGACGTTTTTATTATATATTTTTTATTATTGTTAATTCAATTTGTTCTTAATTTAAAATCAGTTAGAGAATTTATAAAAATTAGTTCAACATGATATTATGTTTCTTGAATTTAATTTTAATTTGTTTGGACTAGATTGATTGACATTTTGTTAAATTTCTGCAATGTGCTACTGATTGTTGTGCCATTGATGCTGATTTGTGTGAATTGATGTTGAAGGAATACTTGGTTGTACTATTTCTTATTGTTTGATGCTTTTGCACGCCAAGTGCTCGATTATATGCCTCTATATTTAATTTGTGTTATAGTTGATAATTAATATTATCCTCGACTTAGATTTAATTTTTTGTTTTAGCTAGAATATTTAAGTTGTTAAGATAGGTTAAAATTTAAAGTATTATGTTGTACTCATTTACTATGACAATGTAAGTACATTATTTTTAGGATTATTCTAATTTATATGTATAGTTATTGAAGAAATCATGTATTTTAAGGCAACAATTAACCATCTTCTTTTAAATCTTGGTAAAATTTAACTTAATTCTCTATATTTTTAAATAAATGTATAATGATTAACATTACATAGTGACATTCGTTGATATTTAAATATCAATATATATGATGCCTTTATAAATGTATACAATAATATAAACAAGTTAATATATTCTGCTAGAAATGTTGTGAATTTAATTGAATTTTGACTGATGTTGTAGATTAAGGATGGTTAGATTTGTGGGAACTGTAAAGATGAATATATATCAAATTTTAGGGGAGGTTATGTTAAATTTTTTTGAAATAATATAAATGTTGAAAGATTTGTGTTGTATATATGTTGATTAGTATTAATTGGTGTTCTCTTTCTAGACATGACGACAGGTAGCAGAGGTGTCATGAGTCGGTCTCGTGGTTGTGGTAGAGGGAGGGTTTCCACCGGTATCACAGGCTCTTCTCAGTCCTCGCCCTTTACCGTGACTACTTTGTCGACCCCTGTGATGTAACAGGCGGGTCCACCGGACCAGCAATTCATCATGGTCCTGAACCCTAACTAAGTCACTCCTTCTGCTATGCCCCCTTCGCCCTCTATAACTCCAGCGACAAATATCGCGGTGGGTGATTCCTCTAATGCGTCCCAACCAGATGCCCCTCCACCACTGCCCGTCATACGGATGAGAATTTGGCCTGATGGGCATGCAGGCGTGAGTATTATATTAACGTATTTTATCTGCAATCTATTTTAGATTTGTTAAGTTTTATGTGTTTTTATGTGTTTGCTAATCTTAAGTTTTTCATTGATAGGTTTACATCAAACAAAAATACATGTACACAGGAGATCTCCAATGTAATTAAGTCCATGTGTGACCATCCATGGCCGAGCTACATGAAGATCCCTGTTGAGACCAGAGAGCGATAGTTTCAAAAGCAGGCGGTAAGAACCCAATGTTGTTGAAGTAACTGTATTTTAACTGTACTTTATTTCGACTAACTAATATTGTTGAATTACTTTGTGCAGGAGAACTTTATATGGGATAGGGAACATGATATCTTTATCAGGAAGATCTACTACCACCGGATAGCTAGGCGACTTTAGCAGATGATGCAGGACATTCGTCGGGGGTACGACCACCTCACGATTTGGCTCCGTCCAGATATTAAGAAGGAATTGGACATCCATTTTAGTACTGATAAGGTGTTCAAGTATCGCCATCTGACGAACAGAACTAATTGGACTTTGCCGAGGTCGTCGAAGTATACTGATGGGTTGGCGACTTTCATGAAGACGAAGAGCAGGGTGGTATGTAGTTTGCTAATCTTTGTTAACTTTTACTTGAATTAATTGTTATTTGATTTATTTTATTAGTTAGTTTTAATATGTGTAGTCTAAGTCGTTAGAGCGTGAGGCGACATCGGCGGAGACCTTTAAGTATACCCATATGTTGAAGGCCAACAAGGAGAGATTTGCTGATGAGCGGTCTGCGGCTCATTATGTGAGTTTCAATTAATTCTAAGTTTGAAATGTATTCAGTTTAAAGTCAATTAATCATCATCCTAATTACAATGTGTGTTACACAGGAGGACTATACGTAGAGATTGGAGGCCGCGACCCAGCAATCTCAGCCTAGTAGGGACGACCTTGGCTCCAATGCCTCAATCGTTGATCCTGATTGGGTTTGTCGTGAGACTGCCTCTAAGCCCTACAAGAATCGCATCTACTGGTTGGGGTTGTTCTTCACCAGTGGCCTCCGCACCTCTACATTGGCAGCTTCATCTGCCTCTGCCTCTACCACTAGTCCTGCCGATCTCGAGGAAGTTGTCGATTTGAGGCAGAAGCTCACACAGGAGCTTCACCAACAAGCTTAGCAGTTTGAGGAGAGGTACAACGAGCTTCTTGCACGCATGGGAGACACCATTGCCATCAAGTCAGAGCTGATAGAGAAGCTGGAGTGGCTAGAGTGCTTGCGAGATCAGATGGCAGTGTATGAGATGCGTGCTGGAGGCAGCGACGCTGCTGGTAGGGCACCAACATCAGCTCCTAGTCCGCCGCCTCAGCAGGGAAAAGACGACGACAACAACGATTACCTGGATCTGTAGAGTTTAAGGATTTAATTTATTTTATGTCTATTTCATTATATTTTACTTTTTTTACTTTTTATTATATTCAGACCTTTGATATTTAATAAAATCATTAGTCGATTTCTGGTATTTAGAATTTATGTACTAATCTTGTAAAAAAATTAATTTGACTACTAATTGTGCGCTAATTGTGAAAAAAAAAAAGAAAAACTGCATACCATTGAATTTATTGGCGTAATAATCCGACGGTAAATGGGCGCCACAAACTTAACATGGCGCCAAAATTACCGTCGAAAAAATCTGCCGGTAACCAACTGCTTATTTTCGTCATATTAATTGCAAAATCTGACGCAAAATTCGCCAGTAATTAACATCAGACGACATAATCCGTAGATAAATATTTTTCGACGCCGTTTATACCGTCAAATTCATTCTGATGATATTCAACAATTTTCTTATAATATTAGTTCTATTTTTTATGGATAAATTTATCAACATTTTAAACACTCATAGTAAAAATGATATTTATCCTTTTCAAATTCATCAACAAAACCTATATAAAGCCTTTCAACTATCTTCCTCTCAGTATAAAGTAAGAGATAATATTAAGAAATTCAATTTTTTTCTATCTTGTTTTTAATGATTTTTTCATAATAATGTTCATAGTTGAAATTTGAAAAATCTCATAATTGTAGTAATTGAAATAATGAGAGTCAATACCAAACAAATTAAACGATCAATAAAAAAATATAATACATATTTTCATATTTCCATTCATCCTTGGCATAACTCATTATTAGAAATAATCCATTCAATATATATAATTGGTTTTTTGTTGCAACACTTGACAAAAATCGTGACTAACTTCTAATATATTCTTGTTAAATATAAAATAAAGACAAATTCATAGAGTGTAATAGTATTAGAAATAATACTAATATTCCCGTGGATCCAGAAATTACTTTTTTTGTTTTTTAAGTATTTCACAAATAACGTCAAGCATACATAGCAAAATACATACAAAATTTAAATGATGACCCTATCTAGCTAGTGTCTCTGCCAGCTCTATGCAAAGTACATATCTGGTTAAGCCTTTCAATTTCATCATTAGCAATTAAGTTTGTAACATGAGTTTCTTGAACAACTCAAGCGATCGTGACCCTTAATTGAACAACTAATGTAAGTTTAGAAAAAATTGAGGAACACAACAAATTTCTGTAGCTGTTAAAACAAGTATTAACTGCACTCTCTGAGTAAATTAAACAACAAATACAATAGGCACAAACAATCCAATTTGTTCATAAATTAATATCACAAGCATTTTTTTTACACCTTTCTAACTTTATAAATAATTATGCAAAATTTAGAATTATCAATTTTTTTTCGAATAACTGCTCATAATTTTTAAGCAAAAATATACCATATATTTTTTTAACACTAAAAGAGGTATATTGAGCATTTTCTAGAACATTTTTAAGGACAAAATTGACATAAGCTAAAAACTCAATTAACTCGAAAATATTTTCTCTATTCAAAGGTTGAATACTTCATCACAACCTCTAAAGACACATACTTGAAATGTAAACCATCAAATGGATGTCTTCATCAGTAAACTGATATTTTCAATAGTTTGCTTTTTAAGTACTTTGTCTTTATGTATATGACAAGATTGAGCCATTAAATCATTATAATATTTCACACATACAACATGTGGGGAGGTAAGAACAAAGCTTTCATAAGATAGAAATGCGCACTTATCTCCACTATTATTAGCTTCTTCCATCTTGTAGACCTAACTATGAAAATGTACTTTTTCATTATTGCAAGCGCCATCATATTTGCTAAATAAGTAACAAGCCAAACGATAACCACTACAAAACGAGTAATTTTATCCAAAACGGTGCAATTTCTTATATAAGTGCTTTTAAAAAAAATTACGGCCGTCTAGAGCCATGGCAATTTAATGTGCTATAAAATTATATAATTTAATTCGAATGCATTGTTTATGTAAGTTAGTTTATACATACATCAAATTATATAATTTTATATTAATAAAAATAATTTTTTATATTAATTTTGTGATTTTAAAAAAATAAATGTAATTAAATAATTGAGTACTGTCACTGCAGTAAAATTGAATTCAAAAGAATAAAATTGTCTATATATGTATAATCAATTTCACTTGCTAGGATAAGTCTTAGTTGCATTGGTTATTATTACTATTATTTCTCCACTCTTCCACTTGTATTAAAGATAAGATTGTCATTTGATTTGATGTGATTACATTCTTATTTTTATTGGTTTTCTTTTCAGTTATAGTGTTATACAATACTTAAATGCGCTTTTTGATGATTGATCTTTTTATTTTGCATTTCATTTTCCCCATTATTTTCTTTTCATCAACTAATCTATGGATGCATGCATTGGGAAATTGCAATATAGGAGCCATGACGATGATGAGCATATCATTATATTATTGATGTTGCATCATCTATCATCTTCTGATTACCTACCTTGGCACCATTCGTTGATCTGCTAGAATATTATATAATAAGAAGAATTTTAGGTATTTCTGAAATATCAGTATTTTAATAGTTATTGTTATTGAATTTTTTTTTAAGTTAGAAGTGAAATTTGAATTTATGATCTGTTGTATGTTCATGATTTTAATTATACTTTTAAATACTTTGAATAGATTTATTTTATTATATTATATTTTACATATAAATATATATTCCATCACGTAATTAAATAAAGATATATTTTATTAATAAAAAATTTTAGTAATAATTATAATTATTAATAAATTTTTTTATTAATTATAAAAAATATATAATATATATTAATTAAAATTAACAATTCAAATTATTAAAACACTAATATTTTAAAATTTTAATCATATGTATAATCTTTTTTCATTCACATTTTTATGATATCCTTTTTTATTGTTTCATTCTCAAAAGAGTTAGCAATGCTTTTAAAATATATGATGCAACATGGAACGAAATATATATGATTAGTGATTCTCAATGCAATTATTTCTCAACATCACGAATCTCCATTCAATCTCGTGAAGCTCCAACTGATGAATAAATTGAAGTCATGCTTGGACTTATTTTTTTCGATCTGTGGTTACTGACTCGATTCCAAAGAGGAGAAAAAGCACACAATGCTTATAAGTCAACAAAAAACAATTGACAAACAAATTCATAAAAAATTATTAAAATAAACACGATAGACAACAAACTCACATAAGAATAAACACCCAATCTCAATATATTTTTTTTCGATAAATCAAACATCCTCAATCCCAATGGTAAGACAAAGATTCAAAAAATAAGAATTAACCAAAAGAGAGACGCAAGTTCTAACTAGATGTTCTGGTCTTTTTTTTTATATGTCAAAATCACTTGGGAGATTCCAATATCTTCTCTATAATATGCGAATGATTACCATGTGTTCATAACACGCAGCAGAAGAAAAGAAAATAATCCTAAATATCTATTTTGTACTTAAACTTTATTTGAATAATATATAGATCAGATCTACAACTATCTTTGAACGCTTTAGTAAAATTTTTATTTTTCGATTATACGAAGACTTTATGCGTATCCACATCGAGACCAATCTTTGCTGTTAACTCATTGACTAACGCAGCGAAAGAAAAGAAAGTAATCCTAAAGATCTATTTTGTGTTTAAACTTTATTTGAATAATATATAGATCAAATCTAAATATCTTTGGACATTTTAGTAAAAACTTTATTCTTCAATTGTACGAAGACTCTATGCGTATCCACATTGAGACAAATCTTTGCTGTCAACTCCTTGACCAATGGATATCTGATCTAAATTGAGAAACATCTTTGCAACTCTCTTTGCACACCATAAATTCTTCTCCAAGAATTAAGCTCACATACGTTTATGTGTGTAGAGGTAAAGGAATAAAACTCTTGTTATTAGTCTCTGATTTCCTCTACTCTTGTCATACATATATATATAGTATGAGATTTGTTATTGATTTCAAATTTGAATCTCAATTCAAATTTAAATCATATCTTTTTATTTTAAACTTAAATATTTTAAATTTATGAATCATATCATAATTCAATTTGAAACAGAATCAGTTAGGATCTCATCCAAATTTAGAATTCAAATTTAGAAATAGATCGAATAACTAATTATTCTCAAATCTCATTTAATATTCTCAATTATCATATTATTATTATATTCTTGGTGCTAGCAAAGAATACAATAATATTCTATTTGAATTAATATAATTATTTATTTGAGAGTAAAGTATTGTTTTTGTCCCCAACGTTTGGGGTAAGTCCTATAATTGTCCCTAACGTTTCATTCGTCCTATTTATGTCCCCAACGTTCCAAAACTGATTCAATGTTACCCTCCCGTTAACTCGACTGACGGAACACTAACGGAGATGCCTATGTCGACGCGACACGTTGGTAACCCCAAACGTGTGTAGTGACAAAAGTTTCCCTTCGCGCGTAATATTTTCTTTAACCATACGAAACTCTTGCATTCAGAGCAGAGCAACAAAAACGTAACACTTCACGTTCTACCCACACTCCCTGAACCCTGTCGATCTTTTCACGGTCTTGGTGGTACCAAATACGTTGAAACGGCACAGACTAAAAAGGTATGTGCAATCTATGTTTGATTTTCATTTAAAGTGAATATATCATGCAAGTAAAGATGTTACTGCAAAGGGTTTCTTTGATTGCAATGTTGTTGCTGTTAGGGTTTGGGGTTATTGATTTAAGTACAATGTTTTAATTTACACTTTCTGCCCTGCACAATGATTACCGTTGTTTTATGATGTTTAAAACTTGTAATAGGGTTTAAGTAGCGGAAGAGATGAGTCACTTTAGTATAAAAATTTATCACCAGGGGAGGTTTTGGCTTGAAGGAGGTGTTGTTAGGTATTTGGGTGGGGAGACGTCCATTGTAGACTACTGTGATGAGGATGAATGGAGTTTGATTGAGGTGTATGAAATAGTGAGTAGACAGGGATATTTGAAGAAGGATATCGCTGCGATGTGGTATAAAGCTGTGAATGCTGGGTTAGAGGAAGGATTGACATGCTTAAAAATGACAAAGATGCAATGGATATGGCGAGAATTGGGGTGAAAGATGATATGGTTGAGGTTTATGTTGTTCACAAGACAAGTGAAGTGGGAGAAGATGTGCAACCTGGGCAAATTACTGCTCTTGCTGAAAGAAGTGATGAGGCTGGGCCTGGCCCAATTGTTGTGTATGAAGGCCTTAGTGTTGGGCTTGGGTCAAACGCAGCCACTGATGGGCCTACTGAAGTGGAAGAGGTTGGGTCCATGAGTGATGGATCATGTGAGGTTGTTAGGAGTTCTGATGATGTTGAAGAAGAGGAGGAGGGGAGTGAGACCTATGATGATGATGACTATAAACCTAGGGGGAGTGAAAGTTCATGGAATTCTGATTCAATTGCTGGGAATGTATCAGATCATAGTCTTGATAGTCTTGATTTTGGTGACAGTGAGGATGACAGGGTGGGAGCTGAAGGGTTAGTTGATGTGAACATCACGGAAGAGGGGGAAAAAGAGTCTATACCTAGTCAGTCCCAGGGTCAATCTTCACAACTAGCTGCTAGAAATGTTGGAAAGGAAAAAAATGTACGGGGATTTGGTGATGAGGATGCAGGTTACAACAGTGAGGATTTCCTAGATATTCTATTTAGTGATGATGAAGATGACATGGGAAAGAGGTATCCAATTTATAGGCCATTGAAGAACATGAATGAATACAAGTGGGAAGTAGAGACCTTGTATGTGTCAAGAGAGGAGTTCAAAGACTGTGCCACTGCATATGCTGTCAGTAGTGGGAGGGGTCTTAGATTCTCTAAGGTGGATTTGAAGAGGGTTAAAGTGGAGTGTGTGGATGGTTGTGAGTGGTACGCATATTGTGGAAAGATGAAGCATGAGCGAAGTTGGCAGTTGAAGTTATGCAACAACAAGCACAAGTGCTCTAGGGAGTTAAAGATTGGAATCATGCATGCAAAGTGGCTGAGTAAAGTTTCTTTTTTTGAACAAAATTGCTGAGAACCCGAAGATTAAGTTAACCACACTAATGAGGAAAGCATACACCAAGTGGAATGTGGAGTTGACTAAATCTAAGGCCTCCAGGGTCAGACAGTTTGCTCTGAATGAGTTGCAGGAGACATACATAGAGCAGTATAGAAGGTTGTATGACTACTGCCATGATTTGTTGAAGACTAACCTTGGGTCATCAGTGCATTTGAAAGTCCAGAGGCCACCTAAGTTTGCTTCTGAAAGACCAATTCCAGGGGTAGATTTAAGACCCAGGTTTGAGATGATCTATGTCATGTTAGATGCATGTAGAAGGAGCTTCATGGCTTGTAGGCCGATGATTGGGTTGGACAACTATTTTCTGAAAACACCCTATGGAGGTTGGCTCTTGACTGCAATGGGTTGGAACCCAAACAATTGAATCCTGCCGATAGCATACGCAGTTGTCAAAGCTGAAACCAAGGACTCATGGACATGGTTTCTCCAGCATCTATGTGATGACCTGGGAGTTGACAAAATCAAGACCTGCACCTTCATGTCTGACCAACAGAAGGTACATGTGTTTTTCTCTGCACCTTACTGTACAAGTGCTGCAGTTAGCACTGAATAATGTATACTTATAGGGTTTAGTGTCTACTTTTGAGGAGCTTCTGCCTGGGGTTGACCATAGATTTTGTGTCAGACATCTGTATGCAAATTTCAAGAAGAGATATCCAGGGATCCAATTGAAGATAATGATGTGGAATGCTGCCAAGACTACTTATCTTCAAGAATGGGAAAGGAGGATGAGTGAGATACAGAAGGTGGATCAAGGAGCATACAACTGTCTAATGGAGATACCGACAAAGTACTGGTGTCATCACAGGTTTGTGTGTAGGCCTAAGTGTGACACTTTAGTAAATAATATGTATGAAGTGTTTAATTCTGTTCTGGTTGAGGCTAGGGAGAAGCCAATAGTCACTATGCTAGAGGATATCCGGGTTTACATAATGAAACATTGTGCTGAAAATAGGGATAGGATAGTACCTTACAATAGAGATGTGTTACCACAGATTAGAATTAAGGTAGAAAAACAGGCAGAAGTAAGTGGGAATTGAGTGAGTGTGTATGCTGGACGTGATAGATATGAGGTGGTTAGCATCCAGGGGGGAGGAAAAATTTGTGGTGGATCTTAGGAATCAAGAGTGCTCATCTAGGAAGTTCCAACTGTCTGGAATTCTTTGTGCACATGCGATGACTTGTATAAGAAAAATGTGTTTCAACGTGGATAACTATGTTGCTGACTACTATAAGAAGGCTGCATACATCTCCTGCTACCAACATATTGTCTTTCCTGTTAATGGACCCAACTTTTGGGACAAAACTCAATTCGAGGATGTGTTGCCTCCCATTTATAGAAAACCTATTGGGAGGCCAAAGAAGAAGAGGGCACGAGCTGCTGATGAGCAACCAAATAGGACTGGACTGTCTCGTGAAGGACAACAACAAAAATGTTCTTATTGTTTCTGCTCTGGTCATAACAAAAAGAGTTGTCCAACGAAGCGCAAAATCACTCCAAACCCTGCTGTAAGACTATGTCATTAATTATTGGTTGTTGTGCTTACTTGTGTCTTCATTCATTTTGGTCATTCAATTATTTGCTGCTCTGTTTTGTGCGCAGGTTAACAATGCTGCTAATTCTACTACAAAGCGGAGGTCACGGAGAGGGGTCAGAAAAAGTGCCAGACTCTCTACCAAGACAGCTTCTAGTAAGGCTACTGAGGCTGGAAATAGGAAGCAAAAGGGAACCAACAACAAACCACCATCATACCCAAAGAGAAAGTCAGCTGTCAGCTTCTAGCAATCACAAGCTGCTTCGAAAAGGGCTAAAGTTGATCATTCACAAACTGCTTCTGCACCAGCCCCAACAACTCCAATGGTTCTTCCAAGCCCAGTGAAGAGGGTGACCCAGTCCCAGCTCAGGTTCATGGCCAGGACTCCACCAAGAGCATGGAAGAACATGGAGTGATTTACTGTCACTTGTAAATTTCTGTGACTAGTGATGCCTTTTGTATTTTGCATTTTGTAACCGGTTAAAAACTATGGTTGTTGGTTTCACTTTTTGTATTTGGTGGTGCTACTACTTCAAAGACACCATTTAGCATCTATGTTGATTTATATTTCCAGTTCTTGGACATCTACATGACATCTATGTTGGTTAAGTTCTGAACTATGGCCTATATAGGCCTAATGTTAAGGTTAATACTTTATGTTATTCCTGTGTCACTGTTTCATTTAATCATATCTGCAGATAGTTACTTCAACAATGTACCATGAGAATGTAAATTGAACACATAACATTGGGTAACAATGAAGTTTCATTCCAAATCATTCAATCAACAGCTTACATCCAACCCAATCCCTATAGCCACACCCAAAAATACAGACAACAAATTCTCAAGACATTACACTAGCGAATGTGTTCTGCAGCCTTATTGCAGAAAAAACCTCCCATTTCTTATCAATGACATTTTTTTCACATAGTAATAGTATAGCACATGTCCATCCAACCAGAGCAACTGCTACTGCCATTGTCAACATCCTCTCTGTTGTTGTCACTTTACCCTTCAAGCCTGTGATTTTTCTTTTCAATCATGCAACTTCTGTCTCTTGTTCTGACTCTGCCCACACAAAGTACCCACACTCTTCTCCAATCTATGCCAAAACCAAAAAAGAAAATTCCAATCAGATAATCAAACAACATGCATACCCAGCATTTACATTTTCTATTTACCCCATACTTAACACAGCCCCAGAATCTCCGTCCCGGATTCTCTGCCATTGATGAAGTCGTAAGCACTGGCCTCTCCCCACAGTAACATGTTGTTCTCCATCAACGGCCTTGGCTGCAGTTTCGACCCGAAGCGCTGCTACTACGTGCCGCCTGGGAGCCCTGCGAAGCCATGGAGTCCGCCACGACTGCAACAGAGACGGCGATGGTGAGAAGAAGAAGCTACAAGAGGGGCAATCTCAAATTAGGGTTCACCCTTTTAAATTAATATTTCTTTTTTTTTTTTAATATCTCAGTAACGGTCACCAGGAAAAAGGTTTGCCACAATGGACAAAGTTAGCCACGTAGGCATCTCCGTTAGTGTTCCGTCAGTCGAGTTAATAGGAGGGTAACATTGAATTAGTTTTGGAACGTTGGGGACATAAATAGGACGAATGAAATGTTAGGAACAATTATAGGACTTACCCCAAACGTTGGGGACAAAAACAATACTTTACTCTTTATTTGATCAAATTAAAATAATAATTAAATAATTCTACAGCAAAGATTAGAACACTCGTTAGTGTGTGACCCCATAGGTTCAATACTAAGCGGGTAGTAAATTAGTCTTACTAAATTTACTAATTAAGATTGGCGTCTAGCAACATTCCTTAACGATCCGATAATATGAAGTAATATATTTTTACTAAGAACCCGAGAAGAATAAAATATAATTCCTTCCATCTTTCCAGCTCTTGATTAACTCTTAGAGTATGGTTTAATTGTCAAACTCTAACTTGTTACGATTATTATAATGAACTGTGAATGACTTAAGAAACTCATTTCTTTATTCATTTAATCTTCTTGGCCAAGGTTTTATTTAGCTCAGTCATTATAATCATAGAGTTCAAACTCTTTATCGAGAGTTGACAGATTCCTTATTAATTAATCATTAATTCTACAAGTATTTAAATCATACCCAATATCCATTCAACTAGCACCCTAGGGTATTAGCTGTCCGGAATCAAAGTATAATAAATACATTATTAATTACTATGACAGTCGCAGGTCAAAGAAAACTCTATTACCATGTTCATCTTGAGAATATTCTATTGACAAATATGCGATAATTATAACCATTAGAAATTCTCAAATTGAGTCAGTTCAATGGTCATATCTCTATATGCATGATAAACCACTATTTTATGGTTTATCTTGTGCTCAATTGAGTGGATTTTATCAATCTTTCATACACTTATTCATACAAAATGCATGGTCTTACAATTTTCTTCCTAATTTTATGCTATGATTGAAAACATGTTTCTTTGGTTTTAATTTTGCTAACATTAATCCTCTCTTATTACCATTCAATGCCGTGATATGTGCGTTAAGTGATTTCAGGGATTACAGGGCAGGAATAGCTTAGAGGATGGAAAGAAAGCATGCAAAAGTGGAAGGAATACAAGAAGTTGAAGGAATTGCTAAGCTGTCCAGCCTGACCTCATGGCACTCAAACGGTCATAACTTGAGCTACAGAGATCCAAATGAGGCGGTTCTAGTTGCGTTAGAAAGCTAACATCTGGGGCTTCAAAATGATATATAATATGCCATAGTTTTCCTAATGATAAGTGACGCCCACGCGTGAATTCACGCGCATGCGTGGTTCTGCAGAAAATCAGCGACCTGTACGGACCAGAATTCACATCCAGCGATTTTTGGGCTGTTTTTGGCCCAGTTCTCGGTCCAGAAAACACATATTAGAGGCTATAAAGTGGAGGAATCAATCCATTCAATGACATAACATTCTATTATTCACAATTTTAGGTTTTAGATGTAGTTTTAGAGATAGAGAGGCTCTCTCCTTTCTCTTAGGTTTTAGGATTTAGGATTTCTCTTAGTTTTAGGATTACTTCTTCTCAATTCCAGGTTCAATGTTCCTTTAATTTAACTTCTCTTCTACTTTTATTTGTTCTAGCTTACTAGTTTATTCTATTTTTCTTGTTGATTCTCTTTTTATCCAATTTGGTTTATGAACCTTCCAATGTTAGATTTGATTTTATATTTAATGCAATTTGAGGTATTTCAGATTTGTGATTTTAATTTAGCTTTTTACATTCTTAGCTTTAATTGATGAATTGATTAAGAGGAGACACTTGAGTTGGAATGCTCAAGTGGATAGTTAAATTAGAAGTTGTTGGCTAATTCTGTATTTACTAACGCTAGACCTTCCCAAGGGAGAGGACTAGGATTTGCGAATAAGAGTTAGCTCAATCACTTGACTTTCCTTTATTTAGTAAGGGTTAACTAAGTGAAAACAACAACCTCTTTATACTACACTTGAGAGAATTTCAATAAGGATAGAACTTCCAATTAATCATTCTTCCATTCAAGGCTTTTTATTTTAATTACATAAAACTCATAACCAATAATAAATACACCTCCCTGCAATTCTTTGAGAGACGATCCAAGGTTTAGATACTTCGGTTATAAATTTTATTGGATTTTGTTACTTGTGACAACCAAAACTTTTGTACGAAAGGATTATATATATTGATCTTTTTGGATTATTAATGTCCTTTTTTAATAATCCTATGACCAAGAATAATTTAGATTAAATTATAAAAAATTTATCTCTTAATATTATGATCATTATCACCACTACAAGAAACATTGTTAAAATCAATGGCAAAATCGACGGCTAAGCTGTCGATAATATTAAAAATCGACGGCGGAGGTGGTCGCTATTAAGCTTGTTGATTTTTCAGAATTCGAATAAAATCGACGGCTTGCCTAGCCGTCGATAATAATTTAATAAAATCGACATCATTTCCGTCTATAATATAAGTTTGAAAATTTTACCTTCTTACTAAAATCGACAACGTTGCCGTCAATATTATTATATAAAATCGACACCATTTCTGTTGATATTTGATTCAATAAAATCGACATAACTGCCGTCGATTTAATTATTTAGATAAAAAGCGACAACGCTGTCGTCGATTTTAATAGCTATATTTTTTTATTATTTTTCTATTTAAAAAATAATAAACAATTAATGCAAATAAACTTTTAAATATAGAAATAAAATTTATATAGAATATTAGATAACAAGACAAATAAACTTTTAAATATAAAAATAAAA
This sequence comes from Arachis ipaensis, assembly GCF_000816755.2. Lineage (NCBI taxonomy): Eukaryota > Viridiplantae > Streptophyta > Magnoliopsida > Fabales > Fabaceae > Arachis > Arachis ipaensis. The sequence goes on from NC_029792.2 coordinate 26,366,995, forward strand.
TTATATTAAATATTAGATAATGAGTTTACAAACTTATCAAAATAATAAATAATCCTCTAACATAAAAACTTAAGACAAGATAAATAACTAAACTTAGACTTATATTGTCAGGTCCATTAAAGCGGATTTTAAACTCAGAATTGTCACCCAAGGACTCTGCATAAGGAGGTTGACCAACAGCTACAATTGCAAATGAGAACTCACTACTGTTTATGGTGTCTTTCGATGGGACCTTCTCGTAAATAACTTTAGTTTCAGCTCCCACTGTTGCCTTGATAGCATCCAAGATTCTCGTCCGTAAAATGGTCGGTGTAAGACATTTGTAACATAAGAACGTAATCATATGTATAAATCAATCTTAACTGCCATAAGCTATATAGGAAAATGGTAATTAATGCTACTGACATTAGATTTGTATCTTCTACAAATAAAACAAAATCTCATATTGAAACAAAGATTAAGTCAGAAGCATTGACTACTTTGCATCAGTTAAAATTCTCTAAGTTCCTCATCATCTCCAAGTTCACCAAAAGCTTCTAGTGCTTTGTTCAACATTTCATACTTTGTGAAATCAAGGATATGTTTCTGTTAATTATACGATCAAATTATTAGGGAAAAGGCCAAATATAACTTGAAAGACAAGACTTCTGAAGGTATATCCTTATATCAGAGTGGAGATATTGTTTCACAAGTAAGATAGAAATTGAAGCATTAAGGCACCATTTAATGTATGAGATAATAGAATGTTTTATCCCTTAGAGCAAGAAGATAAGCTAAACTTAGAAGATCTGGAATGCTGACCTTTGCAGCTATTAATTTGTCCATGTCAAGGTAGTGTAAAGCGAACTGTGTTGTCGAACCATTCACTATAAGTGTTAAAAACACAATACCACCAGTGAAGAAAACAAACTGCACAAGCAAAAGGTATTTGAGTGATTAATCTAATGTCTTTGTACAGTCATAATTAAATCCTAAACCCAGAACATACCAGTGTTCCTGTCTTTGGAGTCAATTCAAGTGATTGGCCACTCGAACGCTGAACAAACCCAAAATTTAATAATTAAAAGATTAAACTAATAATAAGATAGTATGTGCATAAAGAAATTCAGAAAATTAGCAATAAAGGAGATGAAGTGTTTGGCTAAAAAGTGCAGCTTTCATTAGTCATTGAATACTTGCCTTGACTGATAATGAAAGTGACAAGGCAACTGCCCCTTGCAATCCTGATGACCAGATTAGAATACTAGCTTCTTTCCAATCCAAGCCATATCCAAAATACCTTAGCAAGGGAAATAATGCACCAACTACGATGCATCTTGACACTTGAACATAAACATAGAGAAGCAAGAGGTAGGTCCATGATGTTCCTTCAACAGAACCAAGAATTTGCAGCGAGTCTTTTAAACTCAACAAACATACATTTTTATCAAGAGCAACTAAATGGAAAAGTGAGAGTATAATCAATGGCCTATTGAGCAAAGAAGATAATTTAAAAGGTAAATACTACCATGATGGAAGACATTGTCATCACCAAGTACTCCTTCAGCTATAACAACTCCACTACAAAAAGAAGATAACATAAAAAATAATAATAAAAAAGGGTATGAAAAGCTTGATTCACAAGTTATATCAATTGATTGTTATGATTTCAGAATCCATTTATGATCTTACCTCAAGATGAAAATTGATGTATTAGCAATATATGCAACCATTTCCTCTAGAGAAAATAAAGTCAGTCAGTAAATAAGGAATGTTGTTGAAAATAAGGAAAATCAAAACGATGTCCTATAAGTATAATTTATATAAACAAGTAGAAGCAAGAAGTATACCAAAAGATATGTAAACTTTGTCGACTTTCACCCTTAAAAGCTGTCCTTGCAAATGCAAAATAGAACCTGTAGAAAAATTTCAATAACTAGATTCCAAATATTAAGAGATAAATGCTAAAGATCGACTTACATTCCCAATGACATGACAAATAACAGATTTTGAATTCTTTGGACAACAAAAGACAACTAAGAGTGCAAATTAAAACCTGCAACATCTTGGCTATCATAGGTGCCCTTATAGACAGTGCCATAAGTCCCATTCGCCACAACATGTTGCAAACTGGATTCTCTTAACAGCATCCAAAGTTCTTTGAGAACCCCACTGTTAAAAATATTAAGCATAAACGGAACACAGATCCATCAATACACTTCATTGAGCAGAGACAAAAATAGTTAAATCATCTAACTTAGTTGATCATTCACTGAAATTAAAAACAAGAAAAACCCAAAATGACATAAAGGTAGAAGCTTACTTCAAAATGACATAAAGTGTTCAGCAAATGAGACCATCTTCCATCGACTTTTGATCCCTTTTCTTAAATAAAGTGTTCCAAAAGTGACTCCTAGAAGGATTACTAACGACCCTAAACAGAGTAGCAGAATACGGGTAAGCCTCCATGTTCCTTTGCTCCCCAATATTCCAGCTGAACCAGGACATGGTTGAAGCGGTGCTCCACAAAGTTTCAGAATTCCCAACAAATGCACTGCTACCCATCAATTTGAATGACTTCCCTGTTGGAATTGAACCCACGATATTGTTGAAGGACACATTGAAACTTGAAGAACTACCAAACTTTTTAGGTATGGGGCCATTGATCTTATTATTTTATAGGTCTATAACACTAAGAATAGGGATACTGGCTAGTTCTTCTGGTATATGACCTATCATATTGTTGTTCGACAAGTTCAGTTTTTCAAGAGCTTGACATTTGGAAAAGCTGTTTGGTATAGTTTCAGATAAGTTGTTCCTATCTAGATCAATAATTGAAATTGACTTACAGGACTCAAACTGAGGAAGATCACCTGAAGTTTTGGCTCCACTTCCCATTGCAAACTTGTTTTCTGCTAGCACAGAACTTAGACACATATTAGCTCTTAAAATAAAATAGAACAAAAAAAAAAACATGACCAGGATTTAACTATTGTTAGTTTATGGCAACAAATTAGTCATTGTAAAATCTTGCAATAAATCTAATAAGTGCAAACAACTAGTCAACCTGTTCAGAATATAGGCAATGAAATAGAGAGATTTGAGTCCTACACAAAATGCAAAAAGCAACAACACCTATATTTGGTTTAGATTTCAGATGACTTAGCCACCACAAACATGATTAATTCTAGGCATAAATTAAAACTTTCTGAATAATTCTTTCCTCTTAGTAGAGTTCATGACTTCAGAGAGTCACGATTAGGACCAGAAAAAATATGACCAGGATTTCTGGATTTAGAAAATAGGAGATTACGATTAGGTCATAGTTTACACCTGAAATAGGGGATTTTCAAATGAGACTGAAGTTGGATTTGAAAAGAGTTCAGTAACAAATTATAGATTTAAGATTCAATCTAAAACAAAAGAAAATAAATTAAAGTCGCTCAATACAAACAAAATCATTGAAAAAAGTAGTGAATAAAAAAACCTGAGTTTATGCTACAGAATAATTGAAGTGAATATGAGAAATTAGGGATTGAAGAAATTAGATACTAGGTTCTTCTGTGCTTTTTAAGTTGCTTCAGGATCCAAATTAGATTAATGATTAGTACCAAATTAATCTTTGAAGACCTATTCTGTAGTAATGCTGAGCAATTTTTTTATCCAAAAATTGATGAAAAATCAATGAAGAAAAGAGAGAGAGTAAGTGAAAAACTAATTTTGATTGAGCAGCAACAACAACGGTGCAGAGAGACGAAGCGACGGCAGCAGCGCTGCAACAGCAGCAGCAATGCGATGGAAGCAGTGGAGCGACAACCGCACGGAAGCAGCGGAGCGACGGCGGCGCGGCGGCGATGGAGAAGGAGGGTTGAAGTATGCAAGGTGAATTCAGGGGTAAAATAAGGGTTGGTGAAAATTGAAATGGTGAATTTAGGAAAATGAAGGAAACGCGGGGAGTGAGTGGGGGAAAAGTTATTTTATTGATAAAAATCGATAGGATACTCGTTGATTTTAATTTGAAAAAAATGTCTTAGTTGTCGATTTTATATATTAAATCGATACCCTCCATTTAATTTTAAAAAGTGATCAAGACCGTTTAAATTTATTGACGACAAAATGTGTCAATATTTTAAATAGTAAAATAGACGCTTTTCGTCGATTTTAAAATAAAAGTATTTTTCACTCACGGTCCGTCGACAATATGTCGATAATAAAAGGACGATTAATGGATTACCAAAAAAATCGACGACCTTGCTGTCGATTTTAATATTTTATTTTTAATTATCATTTTTAATAATGTCGACAGCAAGCCGTCGAAAAATATCGATGGGAGAGATAACCGTCGATTTTTAGTGTCAAAAAATACACTTTTTTTATAGTGTA
>NC_029792.2:26371557-26376618 GCF_000816755.2 Arachis ipaensis
TATTATATTAATATTTTTAATATAATAACAACAACAAATTATTTGACATATAATTAATTAAATTATAGTCATATTATTTATTCCCAACACTATATTTTTGTTATCCGCTAGCTATTCCCATTATAATTCATCCTTAATGCTCGCCTCCTCAAGCATCTATTGAATGGCAATTTGGATATCACTCAATATTAATAATGCTACACCATTTGAACCTTCTCCAATTATTTCACCTTTGTAGCACAACACTTCTCCTATTCTTACCAAGTACATCCCCCCTCCCCCCACCATATACATAATTAAATCAACCCTATATAAGATACATAACTACCACCCCTAACCCCTATATAAGATATATAAGATACGAATTCACCATATTATGGCAAAAAATATATTATCAATTTCTTCCTTGGCATATTACAAACGTCTTGTTCCCCCCATGTTTCAAACCAAATTCTAACATCCTGTGGTCCAACTCAACACACATTATCATAATATAAGACTAACCCCCATAATTTACATACAAATTTACAATTTTCCGGCGCCTCATTGTACAATACACAAGCTCTATCTCTTTGATCAACCATATTTCTGTTTATTAGCTTATCCTTTGTACTCAATTCATTTGTGACCTTTCCAAATATCATTCAACACATTTTAATATTGGGATGTCATGTAGTTTTTCAATTCTTACGTTTGTAAATGACGTCACATTGTATTTTTCATCAGAGCTAAATGTCCGTTGTATTAGAAATTAAATTTTAATGCGATTTTTTAAAAACATGATTAAAAAAATGATATATTTTTATCCTTAAAATTTGTTGATTTTTTACTAAGTATATACCTTTTGTGATTTTTTTGTCAACAACCAATAATACTTTTAAAATATCACAAAAAAATATATAGTTAGTGAAAAATAACCAAATTTTAAGAATAAAAATATCTTAATTTTCTAATCATGCTTGCAAAAAGTCGCATCAAAATTCAAGTTCTAAAGTATTTTTTGAGAAATACATATTTAATATTGAATATTTTTGTCGCGTTTTTAAATTATTTGAGGGTATTTTTGTCGATAACAAAAATTGAATGTATTTTTGTCAACGACAAAATTATTCAAATACATTTTTAGTAGTTTATTTTTTTTTTCTTTTTTTTTCAAATCCCTTTCTGTACTCACACAACAAAACTGAATCTCATAGTCGTTGTAATACATTTTATCAACTTATCTCTCCGGGGTTGAACTTGACTATATCTCTATCTCATGTGCCTATATCATTATTATAGTTTGATTCCATCTAATCCACTTCATGGTTTCAGTCACCCCTTAAGTCCAATTGAGTTTCTTTTATCATCTCTTCAAAATTTTTGTCGTCAAATATGCATTTGGTTGAGTTTAAAAATTCACTGTTGTTTATAAATTTTATTTCTTGAATGTCTAGGAATTTTTTCCCTCCATCACGAGTGTCCACTTTGCAAGACGAGATAAGTTGTACGTCATTGATTTCGTCCTTCTTTATCACCTTTTTTTTTTTTTCGGAATACTAACTTTACCATAAATCTAGTTTTTGGTGTTAATGTATTTCATAGGTACTTCTTTTAACAAAAATTTTAAAACTGTCACCATTTATATCTAGTTGAACAATATCATAGATCAGAGACAGTCACGTCGGGTCAACAACCGCTTTGATAGAGCTATAATTTGCTTGGACTCAAATTAGATTTGATTTATAATCTTTTAGCTTGGAGTGGATAACAAAGATAAAACAAAGACAACTCATAGTTTTGTCCTCCATAGTTTTTTTAACCTCTTTGTATACATGTGCATAGAGTTGGCATTTTATGTTTGTGGAACATGTGCATAGGCTTGGAATTATATATATTATTATGTAGGGAATGTCACATGCCCCCTGCCTAGCCCTGTTCATATTATTGAGACAACTACAATTCAAAATTTTATAAGGCCTTGGTTGATTGCAGTTAATATTTGGTGAATTCTGCGGTGTTTTAATTCTATTGTAATGTTTAAATTGTTTAACTTATTTTTAAAAATAAAATAAAATATTTAAAGTAAAAATAAAATATTAAAATTTATTAAATATTATATATTTGTCTTTTTTTTAATAAGTTAGGCACAATGTGATAGGCACGATAAGATTTACCTTAATATTATTAGGTGACACTTTATTTGATTATAGTACTTTTAGATCATCTCCAGTAGGGAACTCATCTCAGTTCCTATTTATGCCCTACATGTCATAAAAGTAACTCCACATCAGCTTTTGCGTCATAAACAGTAAATAGGAACTCAAAGCATCTTTCCCTTCTCCAATAGGAGGAACTAACTTTAATCTCTATTGTAGTCCCACTTAATTAATTAATTAAAATACTTAAAATTAATGTAATTATTTTTTCAATAATATTATTTAAATTTATAAATTTAAAAATAATTCACTATTAAAAGATATTAATTATTAAAAAATTCATATATAACAATAAATACACAATATATAATTCGAAATTACACTAATTTATAAAATTATTTAATAAAAAAATAAATAATTAATATAAAATATTAATTAAATAAAAATTTAATTATTTAATCTAATTAATTATTATAATTATTAATACATTAATTATAATTTAATTATTATTTAATTATTTATTATAATTATTTAATTATTTAAAATTTTATATAATTATTTATTTTTATAATAACTTGCCAAGTGGCAAGTTATTATTGGTGAAAATGAGTCCCCATTCCAAGAGACTCTTCCTTCTCAAAAGGTGTGCGAGAACGCATTCCTTCATCTCTCCAACGGTAAATTTCTGTGTTTGTAGAAATAGGGCTTCAACTTGTTGTCCATTGGAGTTGCTCTTAAGAAATGAGGAGTGCTAGACGGTCAGTATATTTTGTGATTTATACTCATTAATTAGCTATTATTAGTGTTTTAATGGTGTGAGATTACTCATTTTTCTTTTATTAATTAAGTACTGACCATATTTTAATAAAAGTGTTGGTCCTAGACTTTCTCTTAAAATACCTAAGCATAAATCCTTTAGGCTGTTTTTGTTTATAGAGACAGGACACTGAGACACAGGTATATAGAGACATAAAATCGTGTTTGACAGAAGAGACATAAACAGAGACAATATGTTCAGAGACACTGAATTAGTGTATTTTGTGTCCATCCTGACAGGAAGGACACGAAGACACTAACAAAGGACACAACTTATTTTTTATTTTTTTTATTATTCTTATTAAATTTTTATAATTATATTTTTTATAATTATATTTTTCGTCTCAAATTTTTTGAATGAAAAAAAATGAAAATAAAAATTGAATTTTTATAATTTGTTTTAGTTTATCACTAAACAAAATATAAAACACAAAATTTTGTATTTTTGTTTCTTTATATCTTATTCTCAATGTTTTGTCTTATCTAGTTCTAAAAAATAAATGCAACCTTAAAAAATTACAAAAATCACCATTGCATTGACACTTGGGGTAGATAGCTTATCAGAGGGATGAAAATTTTTTTCTAAAATAAAAAAGTTAGTGAAATAAGAAAACTATTATCATTAAATGATTATGTGAGTTTTATTATCTTATTCAAAAAATTTATTTTCTTATTTTATCAATATATCTATTATATTTATTATATATTACTAATTTTAAGGTCAAAATGTGTCACATGCCACTCTCTCATTCTAATTAAAATCAAATCTTTTCCTTTAAAATTAAAAAATTCTCCCCTTTTATCTCTTCTTTTTTCTATCTCTCTCGTTTCTTTACTCATTCTATCTCTCTTATATATCATTATCAATGACTAATTACGAATTTTACAATCAAAATATACAACATAACATTCTCTAATTGTATTTAAATTAAATTAAAATTAAAATTAAAATACTAAAATCGAAATATAGCTATATTATATATTATATTTATATATTACTAACTAATTTAATAACTAAAATGTATCACATGATACTCTTATTAAAATTTAGAGAAAATATTTTCCTCTAAGATTAGTAAACATCCTTCTTATATTTTCGTATCTACCTCTCTTTTTTTCTATTTCTCTCCATCCTTCTCACTCTATATATAATTTATAATTCATATTTTATATTACTGATTTGACAAATCAAAATGTGTCACCAGATATTTTCATTATAATTAAAATAAAAATTTTTCTTAGCTTCCAAAATTAACAAACTTCCTCTCTCGTTCTTCTTCTTTATCTTTCTCTCTCTTTTCTCTCATTCTCTATTTTTCTCTACCTTTATGTTCTACAAAAAATAAAATTAACAACATAATATAATTTAAATAAAAATATTATCATATACATATTTTTTTATTTAATTTTAAATTTTTATTGCTTATCTTTTTAATATATATCTTCTTTTCTTTTAAATATTTATTACATATAATTTAAAAAAAATACTAATATTTTGATTAGAAGTTAGAATCAAGATTCAATTGTTTTAAAAAAATGAGTTAATTTTATAACTATCAATATAAATTTTTTTATGTTAATATATAATTATATTTTTATATATATCACGTTAAATTCTTTTAATTTTAGATAACAAATGTTAAAATAAAATAAAAAATTAAACTCTTTTATTTGAAAATAATAACTAAAAATTTTATTATTTAATTTTGTTTAAGACTCTGATCTTCTTAGTCAACGAAGAATTTTGTCCCTTATAACTATTTTATAAAATTAAAGTAGTTTAATGCTATAAATTTTTCGTATCATAATCTATAATACCATAATTGACATAATTTTAAAAGATTTATACTCCCGTAATAGTATTATGAATAAAATACTAAGTTCTCACTAAATGTAAAATAAAGATAAATTCAACAAACATAATAACATCACAAACGGCACTGATACCGACACGAGTGAAAATATGATCTTAATGTTTAAAATTAGTTTTATTTCTAATCCTACATTTTAACTATGTCTATTAATATAATTTAAAATTGTTCTCAATTTAAAAATTTATAATCGTTTTCACCTGTAATATTTGATTTATATTTCAAAATTATCCTTA
>NC_029792.2:26376796-26377865 GCF_000816755.2 Arachis ipaensis
ATGCACAATATGCACAATTTTAATATGTAAATATTTTTCGGGAAAAAAAAAAGGGATTTTTTGGTGACTTAAATAAACTAAATAAAAAACAAGTAAAATAAAGAAATTGCTTAAATAGAAGGATAATTCGTTTAAGTCTTTAAGACTATTTTTAAACTCCTCCTAAGGAAAGGAAGCTCTACATGATGAAGTTATAATTTCATCGCCATCTCTGCCATGATATCTGCTACTGTGTTTGCATCTTTCATAATTAAACAAAAGTCAACATGAATTCCAATGCATGATATCCTTTATTTTTTAACACCAACGGATCAATAAACCCAAAATTATCTTGGTGATTAGTAACAAAATTAAACTCTTTCACACAATTCATCTCACAAATAACATCTAGTTGACCCACATCTCAGACTAAAAGATATCATCTCCAAATAGCAAATAATTCCCCTTAAAAAATATTATTACTCTCAATTATTTTCAAACATCTTTTTTGTCAACTCCCATTACAATTTCTAATAACGCGAGCAAAATTAATACTATCACCCGAATTAGGATAACTAGTAACACAATTAATCTTAAAAATATTAATAAATGGAAAATTTTAAAAATTATGTAGAATAGAAGAAAGGAATGTACGTTATAATTAAGAAATATTCCTAAGTTCAGAAAAAAAGGGTTTAAAACATAATTATGAATTTCCCCTATAAAAGCCTAATACTGTAATACACAAACATACAGAGGCGCTAGAATCTTTGTCCTATTCTTTTCTGTTGAGGGTGATCTTCGCATATCCATGTAAATGAAGTAATATGCAGTTCCTAATTTGTCTTACATTGCCGAGGAAATAAACGGGTTTAATAATTAATATGCCTTATAAAGAGAATGTTAATAATGTGCTTTGAAAGTCAACAAAAAAAAAATAATGTGCTTTGAAAAAATATGAAATGTAGTGTTTTTTTATTTAAATTTTAAATTCTAAATTTAAATTTTTTATATAAAATATAATAAATAAATAATTAAAATTTATTTAATTAATAATAAATACAATATTCTTTGCTTAATAAAAACGTTT
>NC_029792.2:26377979-26382121 GCF_000816755.2 Arachis ipaensis
GCAAAACTCCTATAATATAAATACAAATTATTGTTGGCCAAAAAAATAATATTTATTGGCTATATAGTATTGTTCTTTTATTATTTATATTATATATTATATTGCTTATTATCTAGTACTATTAAACGTGACTGTGCTATGCCTTTTTCCTTTTAAACTCTTCCACTTACTAATCATTTTCATTTCACACATAAACACCATTTGGTTTCACACACAGACCAAAAATAGATGGAAGTTTTGAATAAAAGTTTGCTAAAACATCTAACTTTTCCTCTCATTAGCGAATCTTATATTTTCTTGTGTTAAGGACAAGAGGTGTGTGAAGCCAAATTGTGAACTAGTTTGAGCTCTATTTGTTGTTATTAACAAGTTGAGTTCATAAGTTTTTGGGATGAGTTTTAATCCAAATTAGAGATATATTAAATAAGTTGTGTAACACCCTAATATTCAACTTCTTATACTTGAGTCATAAGTCAATGATATTATGGTGGTATGACTCTCAGGTGGATTGTTAATATATAGTTTATAAATATAATTGAAAGGCGTATCAATCGAGAAGTCTGAAAAGAGTAAAAATAAAATCGCGAAGTCGTATTGCTCACGTATTGATAACTTAAAGATAAAGCGTGAAGTCGAAAGCGTTATAAGGATAAAGGTATGAAGGAGAGTAAGAAAAGGACAGTATATAGATATATAACATAAGTAAATAGCCACTAGTCGCGACCTGCGAAGTTTAGGCCGGCTAGGATACAGTATGAAAGTAGTTGACAACAATATCTCCTAATTTCTCCCAAAAGAAATATAAGAGCCTCTAAAGGCAAGTTCAAAAGAATTCAATACATAATATAAGATTTTCAAAGTAAGGGTGGAGAGATTCTAAGCAAAATATAAAGTAGATAATATAAAGATCTTCGCCATCTCTCAGATGAACCACAGCTCACTTCTGAGCACCAGAACCTGTATCTGAAAAACAAGAGATATATACGGAATGAGAACCCCCGACCCATAGGTTCCCAATACGGTAAAAGTGCCAAATAAATACAATGCATTGTAATGAAAACTCACTAAGCATCCTAAACTTTCTTTCACCAAATATTCATCCTATATTCTCACTAATCCATAAACAGGCAACTGTCATAAGGGAATGCTAAATCTAATTCATATTCCTCATGCTTCCCAACTTTCCAACTCTCCGACAAATCAGAATCAGAATCATAAGCCAAACCATCACCAGTTATTTTTGTCTCATCAATTCTATATCAATACTTCATACTCTCACCTGGAGCAAGTGAAATCACTTCACTGCGTCTACCCAGGGAACTCATATGATCTCATTATCAACCTGGAGCAAGTGAAATCACTTCACTGCATCTACCCAGGGAACTCAAATTCATCTCATTCAATATCATTATTCTATTTGAACAAGAACAGCCCTCAGCGTCAACCGACACCAGCATGAGGGACCTCTCAGTTGTACAAATACAATCAATGCGGACAAGTAATACACAATTAAGGTACAAGTAGAACAGATAGCATATAGTCAGGTAACATAGCATATATGATATAGCAATCCAAACAAATAGGCAAACCCAAACAATTCAAACATATGCAAATGATGTATCCCTGCCCTATGGCTGATGATATCATATGTCGGTTATATAGCCAACCCGACACGTCCTAGTAGCTAACCATGGACAGAAACACCCATCGCAGAGCAAGTAGGTTTGAGCTACAACCCCCCTTGCTACTACCCGCTTAACCCAGAGCCAGTGGAATAACCACTACTGTGGCTACTACCTAGGCAGGTATTTAAAAGCTCAACCTGGAGCGAGTGGAATCACCACTACTGCCCCTACTACCCAGGCGTCACAATCTCTGACCTGGAGCAAGCGGGACGAACCACCAAACTTGCTACTACCTAGGTACCTCAAGCATTGACCCGGAGCAAGCGGGACGAACCACAATTCTTGTTACTACCCAGGTATCACAGTCTCTGATCTGGAGCAAGTGGGACGAACCACAACCCTTGCTACTGCCCAGGATCTCAAAACATACATTCATTCAGTTTAAAATCAATCATCATTGTTATCAAATCTCAAACATTAACCTGGAGCAAGCGGAACAAACCACAACCCTTACTACTACCCAGGCATCACAAATACACATTCATTCATAATCACTCTTCATTGTTACCAATTCTCAAACAATGACCCGGAGCAAGTGAGACGAACCACGACCCTTGCTACTACCCAGGCATCACAGACATACCTTCATTCAAAACTCCATAATTAAGCTCATTCATCATAATTCTCTTTCCCCATCTCATACCCGGAGCAAGTGGACAATACCACTGCCTACTACCCGGGGTCACATGTCACATTCAACATTTTTCATCATTATTCATTTACCACATTCATTTATTAATCATATATGCATCACCGGCATACTCGCCACATGTTCAAGCCTCCCCCATCAATCGTAATCATTTAATCATTAATCATAAATATATACATACTCAACCATAATTCAATGCTTATCACAGCTATCCGGCTCATACTATACACAGCACTTTCACCATCATCCTCAGTAACTCATACAACCATCATTTCTCATCATTCATCATTGATTCTCACTTTACTTTATCCACAAGTTACCACATGTCCTAACTTCTTTTCATTACTAGGTATACAGTACCCGCGTAACTCTCTAGATTTTCTACGGGACATTCGTATTAGTGCAGCGACGCGTACGCGCCAGCCAGGCGCATGCATGAGAGAGTAAAAATCGTGAGTGACGCGTGCACGTCGGCCATACGTGCGTATCGGGGTACATTTTACCAAAAGTTTTACTAAGTTAAAAGCTGCAGAATAACATTTTTAAACCTCAAACTTCCAACACACATAAATTCTTTTACAAAATTCTTTTTTCAACCATTTTTGAACCGTTGGAAATATCGTTGAACAAACTTTCATAAAAATCCAATTTTGAAGAATTCCAAATTCCGTGGATTAAGTTACGGACCTCCAAAGTTGGTCAAAAATAAGTTTTTATCCGAAAATAGAAATCACCAATTTTTTCAATGTTCACAAGCCACATTCATTTCCACTCATCCAAATGACCACAACCCAACCACATTCATAAAATTACACTCAACAAAAACCAAACCTACCTCATCTACACAATTTTACCAAAAACTATCAAATTCCACACCTCAATTCCTCAAACCTTATTATTCAATAACCAAACCAATTATTCACACATTCAATATCTAAAATCCATCCAATCTCTTATATCATCACACAATACACACATCAACTTACCTTCCTTACCTCTTTCTGACCTCCGGCCCAAGATTCACGGCCTCCGACCCAAATTCACAATTTAAATGCATATTCCACAAACCAATATTCATTATCCAATTCATCAAATCCGCAACACACCAAACATACAATTTCACACAATTCTCAACCCAATCATTAATTTACATTACATATCAATGATGAGCGGATATTTTATATGCTTTTTGGGGATAATTTCATATAGTTTAGAGTATGTTTTAGTTAGTTTTTAGTCTATTCCTAGTAGTTTTTAGGAAAAATTCATATTTCTGGACTTTACTATGAGTTGTGTGTTTTTCTGTAATTTCAGGTATTTTTCTGGCTAAAATTGAAGGAGCTGAGCAAAATCCTGATTTAGGCTGAAAAAGGACTGCTGATGCTGTTGGATTCTGACCTCCCTGCACTCAAAATGGATTTTCTGGAGATTTTCAACAAATTTATGATTTGATCATCGGATCCCAATGTTTTATACTCACCTGATACTACCTACTACGTTTCTAGGTGAAGACCCCGGGTGAACCACACGACCCCGGGTGAATCACACGACCCCGACTCTGAAATTCGTTAAGTGCACGTCTCCGGTAAACTCCTCAACTTGCGGTCAAAAATACGGTCAAACCCGCAAGTTGAGGTCAAAAACTAGGAAAAGACCGCGACCTGCGGTCTTAACCCGTCTCTTGACCGCAACTTGCGGTCAAATGCAGTAGATAGGAACACGTTTCATACCTGATAATATATAACGACCTTTCGGGACCTACAGATGAAAGGTTGCGTTAACCTTCATACGGTAAAGCTCAAGACATC
>NC_029792.2:26382354-26382437 GCF_000816755.2 Arachis ipaensis
GCAAGTATTTCTGTTTTCCATTCAAACACGCTTGTTACTATCTAAGATGTTCATTCGCGCTTAACTGTGATGAAGGTGATGAC
>NC_029792.2:26382631-26383005 GCF_000816755.2 Arachis ipaensis
TCAAACCAACAATCTCCGTGGGATTCGACCCTTACTCACGTAAGGTATTACTTGGACGACCCAGTGCACTTGCTGGTTAGTGGTACGCGTTGTGAAAAGTGTGATTCGCAATTCGTGCACCAAGTTTTTGGCACCGTTGCCGGGGATTGTTCGAGTTTGAACAACTGACGGATTATTTTGTTGCTTAGATTAGGAAAAATCTTTCTTTCTTTTGGGAAATAACCCTGAGAGTCAACGATGACGAGTTCAAGTTGAACGCTGTCAAAGCCATGCAGCATCCAGACACATCAACAGACCGCATGAAAGTTGACATTATTGACTCTTTGGTAGAAGAGATCAACATGGCTGAGAGTCTCGAATCAGAGTTGGAAGAT
>NC_029792.2:26383023-26385378 GCF_000816755.2 Arachis ipaensis
CAATCCTCTAAGCATTTTTGCCCTATTTTTATTTTTATTTGTTTATATAAAGTTCACTGACACTAAGGTACAAAATCATTTGTATAAGTTTACAGGGTTACAGAAGGAATCAGCACAAAAAACAGAGTAAAAGAGCTCAATGGCAAGAAAACGCCAGTAATGGCAACATTTGGGCGTTCAACGCCAGAAATGGCCACCCACTGGGCGTTGAACGCCAGGAATGGCAGCAACTGGGCGCTGAACGCCCAGGAGATCAGCATTTGGGCGCTGAACGCCCAAAACAGGCAGTGTTTGGGCGTTCAAACGCCAGGAGGACATGGAGGAGCCAAATCCAGTAATCCCACACGTATTTCCATTCTAATTTATAATTTTATGATTCAATACATGATTTTATTTACATAAACATGTCAAGAACCCTGATTTCTAAAAATCCTACCCTCAAAATATCAAATGTATCTTAATTCATAAGCACACACCCTCTTTGCAAAATCAATCCAACTCTTTTCAAATCTTTTCCAAAAACAAATCTATCTTTTTCACCCTATAATCTTTTCAATATCTTTTTCATATTATCTTTTTCAAAAACCCAGATTTATCTTTTTCAAAAATCTATCCTATCTTTTCAAAATCAAACTATATTTTCTATCTTATCTTTTTCAACTCAATCTTTTTATCTTATCTCTTCCAATTTTTCGAAAATCCACCCCCCCACCCCTTTAAATTGGGTTCGGCCTCCCCCTCCTCCATCAACAAGTGCACCTCGATCTCCTTCTATCCCTCTCCTTTCTTTTCTTTTGCTTGAGGACAAGCAAACCTCTAAGTTTGGTGTGTTTATCCGAAATCACTAAGATCATGGCTCCCAAAGGGAAACAATACACTCCTAGAGGCAAGAAAGAGAGCGTTCCAAAACCACTTTGGAATCAAGGGAAGTTCTTATCTAAAGAACATTCAGACCATTATCTTAAAGTAATGGGTCTGAGATCAGTGATCCCGGAAGTGAGATTCGATCTGAAAGAAGATGAATATCCGGAGATCCAGGAGCAAATTCGAATCAGGAACTGGGAAGTCCTAGCTAATCCTGAAACGAAAGTAGGAAGGAACATGGTCCAGGAGTTCTATGCTAATATGTGGCAGACTGACAAGCAAAGACTATCTGGAACTGCCTGCTACGAATTTCGGACCATGGTCAGGGGAAAAATTGTTCATACCACCCCTGACAAGATCAGAGAAATACTAAAGCTACCTCAGCTAAAGGATGATGAGAGCAGACATTGGCCTGGATAAGATTCTAGAGGACATCTGTATCCCTGAAGCCAGGTGGACCACCAACACAAAGGGCGTCCCAAATCAACTCAAGAGGGAGGATCTCAAACCAGTTGCCAGAGGATGGCTGGACTTCATTGGGCGTTCTCTGTTGCCCACCAGCAACCGTTCTGAAGTCACAGTTAAAAGAGCAGTGATGATTCATTGCATCATGACTGGGAAGGAAGTGGAGGTTCATCAGCTGATTTCCACTGAACTCTACAAGATAGCTAATAAAAATTCAAGAGAGGCAAGGTTGGCTTATCCAAGCGTGATTTCTCTGCTCTGCAAGGACGCTGGAGTCAAGATGGGAATAACTGAATATATCCTAATTGAAAAGTCAATCACCAAAGCATCAATGGAGAGACAACAAGCACAGGAGGAACATATCAAGAAGAGAGCACAGGAATTCCTCCCAGAGATTCCTCAAGCGGAATATTGGGAATATCTTGAGACGTCTGTCACCAAGATACAGGAAGCTATGGAGCAAATAATAAAACAACAGAAGGAACACAGTCAAATGCTGACCCATATGCTTAAAGAACAAGAGGAGCAGGGACGTGACTTAAGGGAACTGAAGCGCCAAAAATCTTCTATGATACCAAGTCTCCCAAGGATCAGAGGAACCCCCATACCCCCAGAATAAAGGTTGTTAATTTCCAACTTCTGCCTTAACTCTGTGACAGTGTCCTTATAAAAGTACCTTAGAAGTCATATAGTAGTAATTAGTATCTATTTGATTTTATCTCCAATTAAGCTATAGTTTATTTTTCTCATCATCATTAAACATGAATAAAATAGTAGATCTTTTGAATAAGAAGCAATAAAATTTCGAGTTTAAATAAAACAAATTCTAATTGGTTAAATGTGGTGGCAATGCTTTCTGTCTTCTGAATGAATGCTTAAACAGTGCATATGTCTTTTGAATTTGTTGTTTAAGACTGTTAAATATGTTGGCTCTTGAAAGAATAATGAACATGAGACATGTTATTGATAATCTGAAAAATCATAAAAATGATTCTTGAAGCAAGAAAAAGCAGCAAAGAACAAAGC
>NC_029792.2:26385480-26386312 GCF_000816755.2 Arachis ipaensis
GGATAAAGTGAGATGCCAAAACTGTTCAGAAGCAAAAAGCTACTAGTCCCGCTCATTTAATTAGAATCTGAGCTTCAATCAAAAACTCTGAGATATTATTGCTTCTCAACCTATTAGTCTTCTATTTTATTTGTCTAGTTTCTTGAGGACAAGCAACAGTTTAAGTTTTGTGTTGTGATGAGCGGATATTTTATACGCTTTTTGGGGATAATTTCATATAGTTTAGAGTATGTTTTAGTTAGTTTTTAGTCTATTCCTAGTAGTTTTTAGGAAAAATTCATATTTCTGGACTTTACTATGAGTTGTGTGTTTTTCTGTAATTTCAGGTATTTTTCTGGCTAAAATTGAAGGAGCTGAGCAAAATCCTGATTTAGGCTGAAAAAGGACTGCTGATGCTGTTGGATTCTGACCTCCTTGCACTCAAAATGGATTTTCTGGAGCTACAGAACTCTAAATGGCATGCTTCCACTTGCGTTGGAAAGTAGACATCCAGGGCTTTCCAGCAATATATAATAGTCCATACTTTGCACAAGGATAGATGACGTAAACTGGCGTTCAACGCCAATTCTCTGCCCAATTCTGGCGTCCAGCGCCAGAAAAGGATCAAAAACTGGAGTTGAACGCCCAAACTGGCATAAAAACTGGCGTTCAACTCCACAAATGGCCTCTGTACGTGAATTGCTTAAAGTCTCAGCCCCAGCACACACCAAGTGGGCCCCAGCACACCAAGTGGGCCCCAGAAGTGGATCTCTGCATCATTCATCATAGTCCACTCATATTTTGTAACCCTAGGCTACTAGTTTAGTATTTAAACAACTTTTAGAGACTTATT
>NC_029792.2:26386319-26397036 GCF_000816755.2 Arachis ipaensis
GGTATTACTTGGACGACCCAGTGCACTTGCTGGTTAGTGGTACGCGTTGTGAAAAGTGTGATTCGCAATTCGTGCACCAATCAACTATGCATATTAGTACCAATCATTTACACAATCCAAACTTAATCCTAGGGGCATCTAGCCTAGGAATTCTCATCACACCACACGGTACTTAAATGAAACTTAAACCGTACCTCTTGTAGCCAAAATAATTGAGCTTTTTCTTGAGAATTTTCACCAACCCTTAGCTCCAAGCCTCACCAAAGCTCTTCAAGTAATACCAACCTCCCAATTGTACACCAAAATCAACTAATACTCTAACAAAATCAATTTTCACACTTATAATCAACCTAGGGTTCATGAAATTGATAAATCACAAGGGTTAGAGGGTTTCTTACCTTAACCCACGAAGTTGGTTGATGGAACTCACCAATGGCTCATACTAGAGCACTCCTAAACAACCAAAATCACAAGATTTTCTCAAAACCAAATCAAATTCGAATTTAAAGAGAAAAACAAAAATTGGGTAGAGAACAATGGAATACTCACCACAAAATCTAAATAGAATTGTAGAGGATAAGAAAAGCGACGCGTGACCGCAAACAGCTCGTCAATCGGAGTTCCAGAGAGAAAGTTACGATGATTTGAAGTTTGATGAAGTTGGAATTTTCTCTCTTCTTCCTCTCTTCTCTATTTCAGCGTCCCTACCCTCTTTCTTTAGGGTAAAATGAGCTGAAATACTCATAACTAATATTTATATATGTTGGGTCTTGGGCCCACTTGGGCCTGGTTCACTTGATTTAGTTCGTTGGCCTAATTTTGGGTCAAAACCTCTAAGATTAGAGTTTTAAATCGTATTTTAAATATTTCTATCTTCCCAAATTATAAATTCTTATTTCTTAAAATTATTCACTTCTAATTAATTTTCTCAGCCACAGTACCGAACAGATCGCAGCCGGTACTGCCAGTCAAATTTTCACTGTGCGTTTTTACGCAGAAAACTATGTTTTTCAACTCAGAAAAATCCACTGAGTCCAAATATTATATTTGTTAATGTCAACCAATGAAATAGTCAATAAAATTTGAGCTTATAAATAGGCGGATCGCTAACTAATCGAGCCATGTGCCAAGTGTAAAATCCGGTTAACTAATGACTAATTAACTCAGAAATTAAAATTTATTCTAGAAAATTAGAAATGTGATTTGTATGGCTTAATATGATAGAGAAAATTAAAACGAGAATTTTGATACAAATTTTAAAGAAATTGGCTCAAAATTGGACCGAACGGGTCAAACCGGACCAACCGGACCCATATTGGGCCCTTGACCCAACCAAGCTCAACCTAAAACCCTTATTCAGTACTCTCTCTCCTCTCTTAAATCCCAAAAAGCTGAAATTGCAAGGAAACGGGGAAGAACACTCTTCCAAAGTTCTCACCCTTACTTGATCTTCAAATCACCATAACTTTTGAATCGAAGCTCCAATTGCCGCAGCGTTTATGACTATGTGTAACAACCGCCCCTTCTAGAAACAAAATTTAAATTTCAAAGTTTGAAAATCGGTTAGGAGATAAGATTAGAATTTTGAAATTTTGGATAGGAACCTAGTAATCGCCCTCAGTTCGAAATTTAAAATATCCCAACCACCCCATCCCCAGACGTATATAAATAGGGGAGCACCCATAGGTAGAAAATCACTTCTCTCAAACACTTATCCTCTCCCTTCTCTCTCTACAAAGAAATAACATTCTGTGGGCAAACACAAGAGGCAAGCTCAAAGAAGCGTTAGAAAAGAAGGTAGGGAATTATGCCTTTCTTACTTATGTTGGCATGTAGTATGCTTTATCTTGTTTTCTTCCATCCATGCATGGCTATCACCTTTCATGTATTTTATGGCATGAATTATTCTTTGCTTATCTCTCATTTACATTGAGCATGATTATCTATTTTGTCAATTATACCCTCTTGAAATCCATTAATATGTATCCCATATCTTTTCTATGTGCATTTACATGACCCTTTAATTATTATTCCTTTTATGTTGAGAGTACATGCCCCTTTATAACATTTTATTAAATTATTTAACATTCCCTAATTTTTACTATGTGCCCTTACATGACCTTTGCTACCGTTACATTATTATTATTCCTTTAATCTTGAGGGTACATGCTCCTTTTTATATCTTGTTCAAAGAACCCTATTTTATTATATGCAACTAAATGACCCCTTATATCATTATTGCTCCTTTATTTTAAAGATCAAGGGTACATACTTCTTATAATATCTAATCCAAGTATTTCAAATACTCACCTTCTTACTATATGCACTTAGATTGTACTTTTTACATTATATCATTAATATCTTCTTAGGGTCAAGAGTACATGTTTTCTTATAATTGTTTTATTCAACCTGGTACCTCGATTCGTGAATAACTAAAGACTCCTGATCAAGGATAGGATAGGATGCAAGTAGGGGAGCCTCTTCGACGAGATTAGTTTAGGACGTAGTTAGCTTCTTGTCCTGTTTTAGTTTCCTATAAGTATTTTGAAACGTACTCATGGTTAAGATGTTTATTTCACTTTAATTCAAATCCCAACATTTTAGCGCTACTCGTTTTCCGCTCTACACGTATTTACTCCTTCCTTGCGTAACGATTTAGTCATTTCTTTGCTTAATCAAGTGTGGCACCTTATTTTAGAAACCTCCACGATAGTATAAGAACTTAGGGTGTTACACTATGCGTTCACCGCGTTGAGCTCTACAAAACCCACAACTTTATTTTTGAGGTAAGCCATGATTTCCTCTCTGAAATCCCAGCCTTAATTTCAAAATTTTGGGTGAAAATGTTGAGATTTGTGAGCTTTTGATGTTATAGGATCCAACTAGTTTGAAGGAGAGGCTTAATCTTGTCTCCTTGATCTTTAGGTGTGATAAGATTCTCAACCCTAGTAGAATTTATTGGTTTATAATGTTTGGGTATTGAGTGAATATGTTTAAATGTGGTATTGTGATTTAGGAAGCGTATATGTGTGTGTTGGAGCTTGATTGAAGTCTTGGAAAGCTTAGATAAAGGGCTTTTGTGTGTTGAAAATCTGTTCTTGGAGGTGTTGGAGCCTTGAGAGCTTGTGAAAAAGTGATTTGGAGGTGTTCCAGGTTGAGCGGGGGATCGGCCAAGGTATGGTTTCGAATTTCGATTTTCTGTATCTAAAATGTAATGTGGTGTGAAAACTTAGGCTAGAGGCCCTAAGATAGGATTTGAACTATTGATGTTGTTGATTGGTTGAGATAACATGTGTGGTTATGTATGTGATTAATGAATTTTGATGTTTTGATGGTATAATGCATGAGAGATATGCATGTTGTGATATATGCTTAATGATTGGTTGAGATTGAATTGTGGGTGAAACTATGTTGATGGTGAGGTTGATATTGATTGTATATATTGGTGGTTGATGGAAATGGTATTGTTGAAAATTGGAATGAGAAAAGATATATGACATGATATTGTGTTTGAAATTGAGCTATTTGATTGAGATTGGCTAAAATGGTGGATTGGTGGATTGCGAATTTAATTAAAATGTTAACATATGAGTTGAGGATGCTTGAAATTGATTTTTGGTAAGTTTTGGTTGGTTTTGAAAAAGGTTGAAATTGATTTGCTTTGAAAATGGAACTTTGTGGGTTTGTATGAAAATGTGGGTTTTGGGTCTATTTTGACGGAGCATAACTTGATCTCCGGATCTCTGATTTGTGTTAAACTTATTTAAAAATAAAATTGGATCTAAGATGTTTATTCCTTTTGAAGAACGGATGGAAAATAATTTGAAACGAAAAAGTTATGCCCGTCGGAAGTTTGGGGTTTGAAACTGGAATTCTGCAGCTTTTTAACTTAGTAAAATTTTTGGCAAGTCGTGCTCCAACGCGCACGCGTCAATCTCAGATTTTTACTCCCACGCATGTGCCTGGGCGACACGTACATGTCACTGCATTGATGCAAGTTCCCAGTAGAAAATCCAGAGAGTTGCGTTGGTATTGTGCTGGTTTTGTGCGAGGAGCACAAAACGCACCCACGCATACGCGTGACTAACTCGCACGCGTCACTTGATCTCTCTGCTTCCCATGCATGCGTATGAACGACGCTCACGCGTCACTCTACTTTTTCATCCTTCCACGCGTGCGCATGGACGACGCGCACGCCTGACCCCAATTTCACCAAAAACTGATTTTTGAATTTTCAAAACCGAATTTCAGACTTCTAAATCTCCGTTCTCACCCTTTATGTCCTAAACCCTTATAATATGCCTAGCAATGGGAAGAAGCTAGGAAATGTGATGATTTGTGGGTGAAGTAAAGGGAGAATTAATGATGAATGATGATCAAAGATAATTGTATGAGATACGGAGGACGATAGTGAAAGCGCTTTATATGCCGTGAGTCGAAGGGCTGTAATTGTTAACAAATTGGCTGGTTATAGATTGTATTATGAGCCGAATAGCTGAGTTATTGCTGAATTATGGCTGACCTATTATTGAATTATGGCTGAGTATGATTGCATATATGCTTATTAAATGAAATGTGAATGTTGCACTTCCACTATCTGAGATACGAGTTTCCCTGGGTAAAAACAGTAGCTAGCCACCATGTGCTCTAGGTGGAGACTCGATACTCTGCTGACCCTATGTCGTAAGTGTGGCCGGACACTGTGAAAGTTTCGGATGAGCTTGCCCCCATGGATAAACACCAGTGTGGGTGTTGTGAATATGTATTGATGATTATGATTAAGAATAACTCGAGTTGGGGATGCACGACAGAGGGACAGTCCAATGGTTAGCTACCGGACTTGTCGGGTTGGCTTTATAACCAATAGATGAGACTCATCAGCCACTAGGACAGGCATACATCATATGCATTATATGTGAATTGTTTGGAATGCCTAATTGACTGCATAATACTTGTTAATTGTCTAATTGTCGTATCTGCTTCCTATTCGTGCATTCCCTTGTTGATATTTTGTGTTTGCGATATCATTACTGCTGGCGGTTGGGAGGTTCGAAGGATTTGGAAAGGAGAGTGTTAGTTAGACTGAAGATCTTTATCTAGTTGCTTGTTCCTTTTATGGTTTAGTCTGTTTATAAGATTTGATTATCTGTTGAAAGTTCTAGGATTGCCTTCGCCTTTCCCAGGACATTACATGTTAGATATGTGGGCACTGTTACCATACTGAGAACCTTCGGTTCTCACCCATGCGGATTTTGTGGTTTTCAGATGCAGGTCGTGAGGCTCCTCGCTGAGGCATGCTGGAGACTTCTGGATTAGCGAAGATCCTTAGTTCTCGGGACTTTATTTTGGTTATATGTACTTACTAAGATATTTATTATCTCCGCTATATACATATATACTGTTTTGACTCCTCTTAGAGGTTGTTTTAGAGAACAGGTTCTGTAACTTATCTTTTGGGTTTCTTTTGGGTTCCTTAGTTTATATATATATATATACTTCTATACTCGGGCCGGTTATCTTCGCAAACCGAGTCTTGAGTTTTGATATTCGTATCTTTGGCACTCTCTTCTTTATATGCTCGCATTAGCTTATCCTTTATCTGATTCATTACGTTATCGATCGGAGTGTTGCGCTTTTCAATTTAACGATTTTGTTTTATCCCTTTTTCTTCAAAAGCTCCTAGTTATAAACATTTTTCACACTACTATATATACTAAATTTTATTTTTAGATATCGTAATACCTCGTCACCTCTGTTTTATGACTTAAGCATAAGACTCTGTGTTACACCAAGTTTAAATTGGATTTGGCTAGACTCAATTTAGCTAACTTCTAGTTTTAATTATGTTGTTCTAAAAAGCAAATGGAAAAAGGTTTTGCCGTTTCTAGTTATACAAGTATATATATTGGAAGTTTAAAGGACAGCAATCTTAGAAAAGATTCTTGTCAAATTTGACAATATCACCAAACAAAATCTAAGATTTGGTATCTAAATTACGGCATACATTTTGCTAAGACCTTTTTTATTCCGTGTCATAAATTGCAGCCTAATAATGTGTTTAGGTGGATGAATATAACGTTAGGAAAATTCACAATGCAAAAATGGGTTTAGCCATCTTTTCTTTTCATCTCCTACTTCTTTAAATTCTGAACTTGTGAATGTAACTTTAGAGAAGTTTGATAAATTCACAAAAATGGATTTATCCTCTAAGAAGAGGAAGAAGACAACTAACTTATTTTTATATAACTTAGTTTTATATAACTATTACAGTAATGTTAGAGAATAATTTAAAATTATTTTATTTACTTTAATATTTATAATTTTATTTATATAATATTTATTATTATATATTTATCGTATCTAAATATTTAATATTATTCATTTTGCAACGATAATTAATAAATATAAAATATAATAAATTTTGGCTAATGTAAATTGATTTTTATTTTCTTGTAAACTTTTTGTTTCTACTATTTTTTATCCTAAGATATTTACATGCCCTTATGCAAACTAGAGAAAATCAAAATCTTATTTAAATTTAAAAAAGTAAATTAAGTACGTAAAACATAAAATCATAATAAGATTTAAATCGTAAAAACATCAGATTTAATATAAATTTTATAAAATTGGTTGACCATGCGGATTTTGTGGTTTTCAGATGCAGGTCGTGAGGCTCCTCGCTGAGGCATGCTGGAGACTTCTGGATTAGCGAAGATCCTTAGTTCTCGGGACTTTATTTTGGTTATATGTACTTACTAAGATATTTATTATCTCCGCTATATACATATATACTGTTTTGACTCCTCTTAGAGGTTGTTTTAGAGAACAGGTTCTGTAACTTATCTTTTGGGTTTCTTTTGGGTTCCTTAGTTTATATATATATATATACTTCTATACTCGGGCCGGTTATCTTCGCAAACCGAGTCTTGAGTTTTGATATTCGTATCTTTGGCACTCTCTTCTTTATATGCTCGCATTAGCTTATCCTTTATCTGATTCATTACGTTATCGATCGGAGTGTTGCGCTTTTCAATTTAACGATTTTGTTTTATCCCTTTTTCTTCAAAAGCTCCTAGTTATAAACATTTTTCACACTACTATATATACTAAATTTTATTTTTAGATATCGTAATACCTCGTCACCTCTGTTTTATGACTTAAGCATAAGACTCTGTGTTACACCAAGTTTAAATTGGATTTGGCTAGACTCAATTTAGCTAACTTCTAGTTTTAATTATGTTGTTCTAAAAAGCAAATGGAAAAAGGTTTTGCCGTTTCTAGTTATACAAGTATATATATTGGAAGTTTAAAGGACAGCAATCTTAGAAAAGATTCTTGTCAAATTTGACAATATCACCAAACAAAATCTAAGATTTGGTATCTAAATTACGGCATACATTTTGCTAAGACCTTTTTTATTCCGTGTCATAAATTGCAGCCTAATAATGTGTTTAGGTGGATGAATATAACGTTAGGAAAATTCACAATGCAAAAATGGGTTTAGCCATCTTTTCTTTTCATCTCCTACTTCTTTAAATTCTGAACTTGTGAATGTAACTTTAGAGAAGTTTGATAAATTCACAAAAATGGATTTATCCTCTAAGAAGAGGAAGAAGACAACTAACTTATTTTTATATAACTTAGTTTTATATAACTATTACAGTAATGTTAGAGAATAATTTAAAATTATTTTATTTACTTTAATATTTATAATTTTATTTATATAATATTTATTATTATATATTTATCGTATCTAAATATTTAATATTATTCATTTTGCAACGATAATTAATAAATATAAAATATAATAAATTTTGGCTAATGTAAATTGATTTTTATTTTCTTGTAAACTTTTTGTTTCTACTATTTTTTATCCTAAGATATTTACATGCCCTTATGCAAACTAGAGAAAATCAAAATCTTATTTAAATTTAAAAAAGTAAATTAAGTACGTAAAACATAAAATCATAATAAGATTTAAATCGTAAAAACATCAGATTTAATATAAATTTTATAAAATTGGTTGACTTATTTAAAATTGTAATATTAAAAAATTTTAACAGTTAAATCGAAATTCTAACTACTATATCCTTACGTGCGAGGCTCACTCTGCTGTGATGAAGTAATAAATAGAGATGGAAAAAATAATTGAGATTGTATTGATGAACAGAGAGCAGAGAGAGTGATATGATCATGCTCCCCTTTGACTGTGGGGACTCCAAATTCTGAAGGATTCAGCAAGGTTTTGGAAGTTTGTTGCAGCTAAATTAGATCAAACAGTGCATTCTTCATTCATTCTTCCATATGTCAAATTCAACAAAAGGGAAGGTACCAAAGACATATCACATCACTTTTTACATAGAATTGGATGTGATATTCTATCACCCTTTTTGAAAGTTGTTACTACTTAATAATAACGGTGGAGAGATCACTTTCCATTGAAGATTGAACCGCATCAGTTTCAAAGAGAGGTTTGTTTGACATTGATGAGTTGTTTCAATTTGCAACAGAGCAAAACAGAGTATTGAGCACATGGCTATTTTTTATTATTATTATTATTTGCTTGTTTGTTTTTTGACAAATGGGGATATTCACACATGGTAAGAAGGCATGGGGCATGACACATTGAATGGATACTTTTCTTCACATTCAAGGGATCCCTATCCCTTCCCTTCAATTTTCTGCAAATCAAACTTTGGCGGCAGAATATGTGACAACTATAGTATATTTCTATATAATATGTGTATTTAGATTTTCTTTTCTTGTACATAATAACAATAAAGTTTTATCTCACTGTGTTGCATCTAAACTAAAATGTATCTATCTTATGATACATAAGTTGTGTTTAACAATTTCATTGATTTGAAAAAGATCTTTCAAACTAAAAAAATTAATAAAATAATAAAATAAAAGATTTAACTTCTACTATCTATAAATTTATTATATTAAGGGTAAATATTCTTTTCGACTTCTGACCTTTTTCGCGTGAGACATATCGCACCCTAATTATTCTCAAACCTCAACTCGAGTTCCACCCATTAATAAATTTGGACAAATTGACCCCTACAATCGACTGGTAGCAAGTTACTCGTCTGACGTATTAGGTGTGTGTCAGGTGTTAACCCCAAATAGTTATAAGGACTAAAAATCCTCTTCCTACAAAAAAAGATCTTCATCTTCTCTTCTCTTCTTTTTCTTTTCTTCCTTCTCTTCTTTTGCTTTTTCTTTCCCGGTCACCATCATCTCCATTACCATCATCATCGAGCTTCACCTTTACAACCATGCGGCACCACCATCGCTGAACGAGTTTTTCTTTTCTTCTTCCTCTTTCTGCTCTTCCTCTCTTTTTCTTCCTCCATCACGCCATTTTCAAAACCATCTTTTCCTTCTGTTTTGCCATTAATAGTCACCATAATCTTTTTTCTTAATATTTATTCATCCATTATTTTGTTGGGTGATTATTAATTTAGAAAATTTTGGTTTTCTAGCAAAACATTAAAGGCATTTTGTAACACCCTCACTATCAGAATGACACCTTTCCGGCTGCGCTACTCTAATAACAAGAAGTATTACGACGACTTCATATAATTAATAATAAAATAGGAGCCTTTGACTTATTAAGTATATGAAGTCGTCATAATACTTCTTGCTATCAGAGTAGCGCAGCCGGAAGTGTGTCATTCTGATAGTGAGGGTGTTACACATTTTTTAGCGCTAGTAGACTGATTCACATAAAACTCACTTAAACTTTTGGTTATAAATTATATAGTTATTTTTTTATTGTACCTATAAAATTTGATGACAGGAACAACCCAAGATAGAGAAAACCCATTAGATTAGAATTCAAAAATGAAGATTTTACTTCGAGTTGCCAAGGTCTTACTGATATCCACTCTTTCGATCGATGGAGGAACTTATGTCCATGGTAAAATAGAGGGAGAAAATGATGGTTATGAAAATGGCGTGATGGAGGAAGAAAAAGAGAAGAAGATGAGGAAGAGAAAAGAAAGAGGAAGAAGAAAAGAGAAGCTGGTTCAGCGATGGTGGTATCACAGTGATGGTTGTGAAGGAGAAGCTCGATGATGGTGGCGATAAAGATGATGGTGACTGACAAAAAGAAAAGAGAAGAAGAGAAGGAAGAAAAAAAAGAGGAAGATGAGAAGAGAAGAGGATGATTTTATATTTTTTTTAGAAAGGAGATTTTTAATTCCTACAATTATTTGGAGTTGACACTTGGCACGACAGACTGACAACTTGCTACTAATAGATTGTAGGGGTCGATTTGTCTAATTTTATTAATAGGTGAGAATCGAATAAAAATTTAAGAATAATTAAGGTACAATATATCATGAAAAAAAAATCAAAAAATGAAAAGGATATTTACTTTTATATTAATTAAAAGTAATTAGATACTTATTTTTCATAGTAAAAGAGTTTGATGACAAAAAATTAACTAAAGAGAAAAAATGTACAAGACTAGGTTTTTGAGTTTAAAAGGGAATAAATTATTTCTAACATAAAAATATAAAATATTAACAAATTTATTTATATATAATCAAAACTAATTTTATATAAAAAATATCTTTGTATGATAAAAATATTTAAATATTAATTTTATTTATAGATAAAAATATTAATATTTTAAATTTGTATAGATTAAAATAGTAATTTATTCTTTTTTTATAAATATAAAATTAATTTTATTTACTTATAAATA
>NC_029792.2:26420608-26421178 GCF_000816755.2 Arachis ipaensis
ATATTTGAATTATATATATATATTTATATAAAAATATATAATAGTTAATTTTAATAGTTAATTTAATATATAAATATTATTTTTTTACTAGACTACACGATTATAATAGAAAAAAACAAAATAAAAAGAAAGAGACAGCACATACAAATACGAGAAAATGTTTAATATACCATATTGTTAATATGGATTTCTATTTAAGAGTAATGTTTTTTTTTTAAATAAATTTACACAAATATCATTATATTTTTAGCTGGCATGTCGTTTATTTGTTTTTGATGGATTCTGGTATCACTATAAGCGAATCATGTACTTCATTCGACGATAGATTCGTATGTAAGCATAAAATAAAAACCCAAAAAAAATTATAAATAGAAATTTAGGTAGGTTCAGATAATCAATTATCCCAACAAAGTCAGAATATGTCTTCTATCTATTTAAATACTAAAAAATATTTACAAATTACTCACTAAAATAGTTTTTACATAGTCGGACAGTAAGAATCAAACTCAAACTTTTATAAAATTTGAATGTTGTTTGTTTGATTAATTTTCAATGTTGTATAGCTCATCC
>NC_029792.2:26422994-26423219 GCF_000816755.2 Arachis ipaensis
AACCCAAAACCCAAAAAAAATTATAAATAGAAATTTAGGTAGGTTCAGATAATCAATTATCCCAACAAAGTCAGAATATGTCTTCTATCATACTAAAAACTAAAAAATATTTACAAATTACTCACTAAAATAGTTTTTACATAGTCGGACAGTAAGAATCAAACTCAAACTTTTATAAAATTTGAATGTTGTTTGTTTGATTAATTTTCAATGTTGTATAGCTCA
>NC_029792.2:26423262-26423739 GCF_000816755.2 Arachis ipaensis
TGCTGATAAAATGTTTTTTAATTTTATTATCGATAAAAATATTTTTAAATAATTTAAAATTATATTAAAATATCTAGTTGTAATTAGAGATTTGTTCTGTTAACGAAAAAATATGGCGTAACTCATTTGTTAATGTCAACTTTATTTGCCATATAGAAAATTTTATTTGTCACATCACTAGTTTCTACTAATAAAAAATTTCTTAGTTTACAAATATGTATTTTTATCACGTTTTTAAATAATTTGAGAATGTTTTTGTTAATAATAAAATTTGAAAACATTTTTATCAACAACAAAATATTGAGTATATTTTTTAGTAATTTACCCTTAATTTTTTCTCACTTATACTTAAGTAAAATTTTCAAAATACTTTTCTTGTTCTGAGGATGCAGTTACCGTTCCATAAATGATTTATGACCAAAAATAAATAAATATAAAAGACAATTTATGATTTATTAATTAATAATTACTGACTTA
>NC_029792.2:26423788-26431923 GCF_000816755.2 Arachis ipaensis
CAAATAAAATTTTAATTTCGATTAAATAAAATATACTCTTTATATAGATGGTTAAAGACAATGACAATAGAAAAATATTATCACATTATTACAAAAACCACCTCCGGCAGAACTGAAATAGCATATACTCTCTATATGCATTTAATAGGTAAGAAATGTGTTACATCATGATTTTTATCACTAAAATTTTTGACACAAATTCCTCAGTCGGTCAGTCCCTAATAGGCTATAATATATAAAAGATAGCACTTTCTATTTGACTTTGTGATGTTGATGAAAACCACTATTCCTAACATAGAAGGAATGTCTAATCCCAATTAATAATATTTGACTACATATGTTATCATTAATGTTAATATTATTATATTCTATTATGATTTTCCTACATTCCACAACACATGTCACGACAACTTGTGTGCCTATATAAATACCGAACTATCAATGCTCATAGCCTAATAATCACACACACATATACACCATTTTTGATCTCATTCTTTCTCATGGCAATAATAAGCTGGAGAGTTTTGTGCTTTGTTGTTCTCTTCACATCAATTTTGATCAACCACGAGGCTCGGCCAGTTCCTTCGCCGCAGCCGCCGAGGCGTCCGACCAGCCTAGGACACCGTGTCTTTGTAGAAAATGCGAAACAAATGTTGAAGGAAATTATAAGGAGGAAGCAGTTGCTGGGAACCCAATACAAAATCAATAGACTTAGCCCAGGTGGTCCTAATCCTCATCATCATCGTTGATTAATAGTAGTAATATTAACAGGTGAAGATTCATAGGCAGCTATTTTCATGTGAAATTGATAGTTAAAAATCATTAGATAATTTAATATATTTAACTAAATTATTATCTAACGGTTTTTAACCATCAATAAATAACTGCACGCATGTGAGTTTCTACTATATTAATAATTCGCATTCTATCTTTAGGGTTATAGGGGATCATTGTTGTTCCTCAAAAATAATCATCCCAATTCTTTGTGATTATTGTATTATTGTTGATACATTTGTGTATCATTGAGATTATGATGCTTAAAAAAATCAAGAAATTAAAGGGGACAGTGTTGAGTGTCGTCCTATAAGAATTAAGCAGCTGCATTTGGAGCATAGTGGTAAGATTGGTCACATTTGTATAAACTTTATATTTTTTTTTTACTATTGAAAGAAGAGAGAGGGAGGGGTGTTGTATTTTAGAAATAGATTACTTTTTTTTTTTTTCATTTGATGTTTATTATGTATTAAACTTTATCTATGTTGTTATTTATTATTGAAGCTTCTCTCTATCCTTTTTTCTTAAAAACAATCTTCTTTTGTAGTTAGCTAGTCACTCTCATCAGCTCTCAAGTTTGAATAAAAGAAGAAAGTTGCGTTAAATTGTTGACTATAAACACGTAAAACTTTGTTAAATCTTTATATATGGCGAAAATAAAGCTTAATTAGATATTATCATTTGTTATGTACTTACAAGTGTAAATATTAAGATAAAATAAATCAACATAGTATTATAACAATAATAATGGTATTTAGATTAATTTTTAGTAACGCACGTTAAAATTTAGATATTAATAAAACATCTTGCAAATAAAAATCTCAACTCAAAACATTGCAAATAAAACATTCAACTCAAAAATTGCTTTGTGCAAGTTTTTAAAACAAAATTTTGTTAGTAAAATAAAGAAATAAATAAAATTAACTATCCCATATAAAACATGTCATGTGCTAATATAATAAGCATCTTGTTAGTTTAAGAGGAGTTTCTGGATCCCAATAAGTGCTTCTCAACTTTGAGCAATTTTCAGAAAAAGGGGGATAGTTCACTGTTCTGAACCTTCTCTTCAGTCTTAACCATTTTGCGCAATCAGGCTTCTACGCACATGTTCAAAGCACTACTGAATTAAATCAGACTTTGCATTCCTCATCACATGCAAAGAAAGATTCAACAGTGTTTTGGGGTCAACTTTGAAAGTACAAATTCATATATTTTTTGGATTCATTTTGGTTCATAATTCCGGTAAGCATTAAAAAATAGTGATAAATTTTAATATAGTTATAATTTAATTAAGAGTAACTATCCAAATTAATTTCCGAAATTTTTAAGATTAGACACTTTAGTGTTCCAACTTTTTAAATACACAAAAAACTCCATTAAATTTAATTCGGACAGACAAATCAGTCACTGGTCTTATTTTTCCGTTAATAACAAACGAAAAATGCTGACATGAAAAATGGACAAGCACACGTGACACTCAATTGTTCACATGTACAAACAGGATAAATTAATCCCTAGACTTAAGACTTTAAAACTGTATCGTTTTTCTTCTATTTTTCTCTCCGCCATCATTCTCACTTTTGCGGCTCTCTCCCTCATCCAGTTGTCTGTTCTGCTATTTTTTCCCTTCTTGAGCTTGAAACTGCGATTTCAATTCTAGTATACCGAACTCTACTATTATAATCGTCATCGCCTGCTTCTCATCACCTTTCTCTTCGCATCGTGCTCGCCTCCAAACATGCCTTCCAGTTCCAGCCGTTGTTGTCGGGTTCACATCACCTAGCCACCTAAATAGGAAGAACATAGTAGAAAATTTTTCGAAGGTGACTTCCTAGCTTCCTTCCCTTTCAACCATCGCCATCAAAGCCTTCTTTCTCATGCGAGTCTAACTTCTCGTTCCTTTCCTTCTTTTAGTTTCTCATAATGGTTTTCAATTGAATTTTTATTTCATTCTTAGTTGTTATGGGTGGTGGCTATTTTGTTTCAAATTAGTTTTTTATTTCTCACATTGTTAATTAGTGGTGTTTTATTTCAAATTAGTTTTTTTTTTTTATTTCTCACATTGTTAATTAGTGGTGGCTGTTGTGTTAGTGCTTTAGTTCATTAGTTATTCCTTCTATAGTTCTATTCAAGTGATCTTGTGGTCTAAGGGGCTTGAGTCTGATAGTTTTAAAAGAGGATATTTGATCATTAGAAATGCAGAATCAATGGATGAAGAGTGTTATTATCTTATTGAGAATGAAAAAAGAAGCCTAATAATTTGAGATAGATTTAAAACGACACAGTTTTAAAGTCCTAAGTTCAGGGACTAATTTGTCCTGTTGAGTTGTCCATGTATAGTTGTTCATGCCTCTATGTCAGCATTTTTTGTTTGTTATTGACGGAAAAACAAGGCTGGAGACTGATTTGTCTACCAAAATTAAACTTGAAAGAATTTTTTGTATATTTAAAAAGTTAGGGGATTAAAGTGTTTGATATTAAAAACCTTGGAGATTGATTTGAGTAATTATTCTTTAATTAATATATTTATAAAAATTTTTATGTTTTTGCATAGATACAATTATTATNTAATGGTTTTTCTCCATTTAACCACCACTGATAAAAGAATTTTTAAAAATAAATTTATTGATAGTTTATGAGAGTTTAAAACTCCCATAAATTACAAATAAAACTCCTATAAAACTAATTTTTATTATTATTTAACTGATTTTTTAACAGAAGAGTCGTATTATCTTAAAATAAAAAGATTGAAAAATATTAAACCATTCTTCCACCGACAATAATAAAGAAGTCTCACGGCCCACAGATTCAGCCCACAAATTTAGTTTTTATTATCTTATCTTATCTTTACTTTTATCTTTCGTAGGCAATGCTCTATATATATTTAGTTTTACCTTCATAATCAATCAATCAACAATCAATAAAATTTCATTATCTTTTCTTTTCCTATTCTTTCACAATTTTATCATAGTATCAGAGCTCCTCTTAAACTCTGCTGACATCTATGGATAAATCAACCAATTCAGATCTTCTTCGAATTGATGAGCTGCCTCCCTACTCTATCTTAGGTCAATGAGAAAGGGCACACCAGCAACTTTATCAGGAGCCTCTTTTAGATCTCTCGTCAACCCAACACTCTTCTTTCATGACACTTTCTTCCAATAAAGAAACTCGTCATTCAAACCAAATTGGGCTTTTATCAAGTCCAAATACTCATTATCTTTGTTCTTTCAATAGTTTTTCTATTGTTAATAATTTTTCACATCGAGATTCATTCTTGAACACTTGAATCATTGATTCTAGTGTCACAGATCACATTGCATCAAATTTTTCTTGGTTCATCTCTTACACATAAATTTCTCCTATTATTGTTCATTTACCAAATGGTTCTCAAATTACTGTTTCTTATAAAGGCATTGTTCATTTTTTACCATCCTTAGTTCTTCATGATGTTCTTTATTTACCTCTCATTTCAACTTTAATATTATCTCCATCTCAAAAATTACTTCAGCACTCAAATGTGAACTCATTTTTTCATCTTCTTCTTGCGCTCTACAGAGCAACAATTTGGGGACGATTGATTTTGGCAGAATGAGAGAGAGATTATATCAACTTGAACCCAATTTCAGTAAAAATCTATCCACTACACATTCCATAAATTCCATCTAATCCCCACCCATTACACCTTCAAATATATGGCATTTTCGTTTATGATACCTTTCTGAACAAAGACTTAATCATTTACATAAATATTTTTCTTTTATCTCTATGCATCATAATGAGGCTTGTGACATTTGTCATCTTTCTAAGTAAGAAAAAAATTCATTTTTCTCAAAGTTTTAATAAAGCCAATACAAGTTTTAATTCATTACATTTTGATATTTGGGGTCCGTTTCGACAAAATTCTATTCAAAATCATAAATATTTTTTTACTATTGTTGATGATTTTAGTCGCTTTACATGGGTTATTTTATTAAAATCAAAAGGGGAAGTGCAAAATCATGTAAAAAATGTTATTACTTTAGTTGAAACACAATTCAACTCTAAAGTCAAAGCTATTTGTTCCGATAATGGACCAGAATTCATTTTACATGATTTTTATGTTTCAAAGGGCATTATTCATCAACGTAGTTGTGTTGAAACTCCTCAACAAAATAGAAGGGTAGAACGCAAGCATCAACATATTTTGAATATAGTTCGTGCTCTTATATTTCAATCTAATTTACCATCATCTTTTTGGTCTTATGCTGTTAAACATGCTGTTTATTTACTTAACAGAGTTTCATCATCCGCAATTAATTTTAAAACGCCATTTGAAATTTTATTTAATCATCCACCAAATTATCATGAGTTTAAAGTTTTTGGATGCTTATGTTTTGTTTCTACCCTAATGGCAAACAGATCAAAATTTGATCCAAGAACCAAAAAAGGCTGTATTTATTAGTTTTCAACATGGTTTTAAAGGATATATTGTTTATGTTTTAGAAGATAAAAGAATTGAGATTTCTAGAAATGTGATTTTTTATGAAATGATTTTGCCCTTAGTCACCAAAAATGTCAAATTTCATACACTCAACCCAACATTGCCAAACACGCCTTCTCAAAAACAAGATTCAGTTAGTCTTCCAGTTGGACCCTCACCCATACCCATTGACTCGCTTCCATTAAACTCTTTCTCTTCTCCAACAACCCCACTTTCTTTCTCACTGCCGTGTGTTGACCAACTTGAACCCATGACCCCCGAATCTATTTCAAGTCATACAACCTCCCTCTTTCCGCAACAGACACTAACCTACCATCACCTCTTCATCCCACGTCACCTTCCTCGTCACCTGAGCAACTCCGTCCTCGTCATTTCGACCGACCTCACCGACCTCCAGCATATCTCTTTGATTACTTGTATAATTCCTCTCTCACCTCCACAAATCTCTCTCTCTCTCTCTCTCAAAGTGTCATTATCCTCTATCTTCAGTTATGTCTTTTTCTTCTCTTTCATCTTCTCATCATAAGTTCCTTTTATCTCTACATTCTGATGTTGAGTCAAAGTCTTTTAAGGACGCCAATCAACACTCTAATTGGCGTAGTGCTATGAAAGATGAGTTGGATGCTCTTGAATTGAACAAAACTTGGCGTCTAGTTTATTTCCCTGCAGGCATTAAGCAGGTTGGCTATAAATAGGTCTATTGCATCAAACACAAGCCTGATGGTTCAGTTGATCGATATAAAACATGCCTTGTGGCTAAAGGGTTCACTCAGAGTGAAGGTGTTGAATTTTTGGAACCTTCTCCCCTGTTGTTAAGCCTGCCACCATTAAATTAGTTTTGGCATTGGCCTCTATGAAGTATCGGCCCATACATCAGTTGGATATCAATAACGCTTTCTTACATGGGGATCTTTCTGAGGATGTTTATATGACTCTCCCATCCGGGTTTACATCTCCTTGACCGGATCAATGTTGTAAGCTACTGAAGTCACTGTATGGTTTACGACAATCTAGTCGTATGTGGTATGACAAACTTTCTCATCTTTTGCTATCTCATGGATATCAGCAGATCTTATCTGATTATAGTCTATTGTTAAATTCATTGGTACTCAAATTTCTATCCTTCTAGACTATGTTGACGATATTGTTCTCACTGGTAATTCCATTTTTGAACTTGTTGTCATTAAGTCTATTTTGCACCAACACTTCCAAATTAAAGACTTTGGTCCATTAAAATATTTTTTGGGTGTTGAGGTTACTCAATCAACGAAGGAAATTTACTTATCTCAGAGAAAATATTGTCTTAATCTTTTGGAAGATTCTGGTTTATTAGGTGCTAAACCTGCCTCTGTTCCAATGGATAGTACCACAAGACTATATCAAGACAAAAGCCTCCTGCTATCTGACCCTTTTGTATATCGCTGTTTGGTTGAGCGTCTTATCTATCTCACCACTACTCGACCAGACATCTTGTATGCCACTCAACAATTAAGTCAATTTATGGCATCTCCTACTGAATCTCATCTTCAAGCTGCTAAGCATGTGTTACGATATCTGAAAACTAGCCCAAGCAAAGGACTTTTTTTTTAA
The DNA here is from genome assembly GCF_000816755.2 of Arachis ipaensis. Taxonomy (NCBI): domain Eukaryota; kingdom Viridiplantae; phylum Streptophyta; class Magnoliopsida; order Fabales; family Fabaceae; genus Arachis; species Arachis ipaensis. Next base: position 26,430,636 of record NC_029792.2, read on the forward strand.
GAGAATCAGAAATTCAGCTTCTCGACTTCAATGACTTTGATTAGGCCGGATGTCCTGACACTCGGCGATCTTTAACAGGCTATTGCTTCTTGATAGGCAGTTCTTTAGTCTCTTGGAAGACCAAGAAATAAACCACCGTTGCCCGCTCATCCACTGAAGCAGAATATCGTGCACTTGCCAACACAGCTTGTAAACTTCAATGGATACTAAATGTGTTACAATTTTTACGCATCTCTCATATCCGTCCACCAGTTTTATATTGTGATAATTAGAGTGCTCTTCATATTGCTGCTAACCCGATTTTTTATGAACGAACTAAACATTTAGAGGTTGATTGTCACTTGGTTCGACAAAAAGTTCAAGTTGGAGTGATGAAACTTCTCCCCATTTCCTCTTCTAGGCAGCTAACTGACATCTTTATTAAGCCTTTGTCTTCTCAATCCTTCCATCTTAATCTCAATAAGCTTGGTGTTCTTGACATCTTTTATCCTCCAGCTTGCGGGGACATATTAAACCATTCTTCCACCGATAATAATAAAGCAGTCTCACGGTCCACAAATTCAGCACAACAAATTTAGTCTTTATTATCTTATCTTATCTTATCTTATCTATATGTTATCTTCTTGTCTTATCTTATCTTTACTTTTATCTTTCATAGGCAATGCTCTATATATATTTAGTTTTACCTTCATAATTCAATTAATCAACAATCAATAAAATTTCATCAGTTTTTCTTTTTTTATTTTTTTATAATTTTATCAAAAATCAAAATGTCTCTTTTTTTAAAAATAAAAAATGCCTTGTCTTTGGTAAAAATAGAGAAGGAACAGATTAATTTTTTAATAAAAGTAAAATGAGTAAGTGTGACACCAAAGGATCATCGGTCATAAGAAAAATTCCTACTATATTGCCCCCAAAAAAAATGCTTGCTTCGATAAAATCTACTTATGAGAAGAAAATATATATTTTTTTAAAGAAAACTTATCCAAACGGGGTTTTTTAAAAATAATATTTAATCAAAAGAAGTCCCTTTATTTTTGTGAAAAAACGAGGAAATGGTACCCAAAGCAAACCCCTATTTCTTTTAGTAGTTTTATTACGAATGCCATTTTGAAATGGAAATTTTAAAGAAGAGAGAAAATTATATAACTTGATGAGTAAAATATAGAGTTTATACATATATAACTAACAATACTAAGTCTACATAAAAAAATTAACTATTACATAAATTATCAATATAAAATATATATTAAAATATAGAGAAAATGATAAATAGGTCTATGACTTT
>NC_029792.2:26432043-26437522 GCF_000816755.2 Arachis ipaensis
TTTTACTTCGCAGACATTTTCGTTCCTGAGCATTTAAAAATACTTTTAAATCTCCGACTTTCACAAATTTTGGACGGATGAGTCCCTCCATCCAATTGCCTCCGTCAGACCCAACAAAAAAGTCTGACGTAGCATGACGGATTAACATGTGGACTGCTGATAACTGGAAGAGTACTTTTAAAAATTGGACAAATAAGTCCATGTACCTAAAAAAAATTCAAAGACTGGAAACAAAGCGTTTAGATTTAGAACATTGAAGAACACAGTGTGCAGGTTCGTCGATCTTTCTTCGTCTATACTTCTCAACCATGAAACATATTAATCATCAAAGCCTGACATCACTCATAAGTCATAATGAAACAAATTAGGGATGAAAGTAAACAAACAACTTGGCTGTTGAGTTGTGGTTGCATTTGAAAGAGATGAGGAAACAACAGGATCCCCATTTTGGATTGAAACAACATTCTCCAGGTTAAGGTTAGTATCCGGAATAACCGAGATTTGTGCCTCAACCTGCATTTTTTTCACCCTAGTATATGCTCATTCTATGGTATTCAAATGCACCAAAGATACAAGATTTAGTTCCCTGTGATCAACAACAAAAATCAATTTTTTCCCTGAGAATAAAAAATATGTCTCAGCTGCAACTCACTCGAATAACTTGTGGATCATAATTTTTTTTAATTCAGGTACACAGCCAAAATTCACAATGTAGCTTACAGGCACAGAAAAAAACCACTAGCATCAGTCTTATTCCCAGTGACCCACTTCACCTTCTTGTAACCTAATTTTTCAATTAATGGCGCATACAGCTTTTCAAGGTCCACCCCTTTGCTGAAGAATCTGTCAATCCACAAGTACCCTCCACCTCTCAAAACCCTATCCACATCAAACAGTAAGAATTCCATCATCGTCACCGAAATCCACCGGTTCACGGCACGCCCTCACCGCACAAGGTTCACCATTCCGTCGAACACCGCTAGCCGCTGCTGCAGCCAGAGACAGACCTAGGTGCATGAGAAGTGGGGCACTTGCCCCCACTAAATTTAGAAAGAAAATAATTATATATATATTTGCCTCCAATTAATTATATTTTTTGTTTATTAAATGTGTATAAAAGTAAATAAAAGTAAAATTAGTTAGAATGACAAGTTATTTATACTTTAATTTAGATGTTTTAAGTTCAAGTTTTAAAAATAAAAAATATTTTTTTTATAAATTATATGTAATGAATAGTATTTTAAGAATGAAAGTGTTCATTAACTCTTTTTAATTTTTATATTTTCATTATTTTTTAGTATAATTAACAATGCTTAATAATATTTATTTTAGTATAAATATTTTTGCCCAATTTCTAAAATTTTCTGGGTCCGTCACTGGCTGCAGTGGCACGTAAAGTGGCACAAGCCCCCTTAGCGCCACCGCCTCGCTGTATGGCGCACCCATGCTCATAGTCGTCATCACAACTGTCACGTTGCGGAGCTTCGTCGTGGCGGCGAATGACCCGGTGCCGCCACCGACGTCAAGGCCCACCCGGATGACTGACTTTGCGGACTTGGCAATCTAGAAGAGCTGCGAGATCGGGAGATCGAGGTCGGTCTTATAGGTTGTGAACTTGGATGAATTAAAGGAAGGGTTGAAGCCTAGGTTAGGGTTTTGGCGGTGGAAGCAATCGAAGGATTTGCAAGGGTAATGGTCCCAAATTACAGAGAAATCGGGGAGTGAAGAAGGGAAAGGCTTGAGGGAGACGGGATGAGGGTTTGTGAGGTGCGGTTCGGGAGAAGTAGCGGCGGAGGGAGAGGGAGTGATTTTGGCGATTGGAGAGTTGAAGAGAGGTGATAGAGTGAGAGGATGTTGGTGGCCACCATTGCCATCAGAAGAACAAGGTTCAATGTCATTGAAAAAGGTCTTAAATGAAATTGAGGATTAGAGTAGCACATAAAACGACGTCGTTTTGAGCGACATAGACTTATGTGTCTATTTTTCAAAAGTTTCATCTCACTAATGTGTCACGTGGGAAGCTGTGATGCCAGGTAAGCAGAGGGAGGAGCCACGTCAGTCTTTTCTGTTGGGTCTGACGGTGGCTTATGGACGGAGGCGTTTGGTGGAGAGACAGAGACTGAAAGACTGAGATTGAGAGACAGAGACTAAGAGACAGAAATAGAAATAAATCTCAGTATTCTGTTTGGTGCAAAGTGGGAGACAGAAATTAAAATAAGAATGAAACTCTAATTTAATTTGTACAAAAGGTAAAATTAGAATTAATTAATTGAAATGATGGTATTTTAGGTATAAAATATTATTAAAGTTTCAGTCTCTGTTTTTAAAAATTTCAGTCCCCTGTGTCCTTACTTTTTGGAGGTACTGAAATACTGAAATTTTAGGGACAGAGACAGAAATTTTAGTACCAGTCTCTGAGCCAACAAACATGATACTGAATCTCAGTCTCTTAATCTCTGTCTCAGTATCTCAAAACAAATACTACCTTAAGGACATCAGGGACTTAAAAGTATTTTCTAATGATCAGAGACTAAAATGTCTACGAAGTAAAAAGTCAGGGACTAATTTATCTTTTTCTCTAAAATATGTATAAAATTTGTTCTATTTAAATCTTTTGTTGCTCTTTTGTGTTCTTGTTTTTAAACCAAAAATAAAAAATCAACCGTCTTCTTTGATATCAATTCTGTTTTCTTTTCTCTCCTAATCAAGTGAAACCCACTAACAAATGGTATTAGTTTTAAAATTCAAAACGAGAAAAACTTAATTATAACTTAAACAACTAGCCAGTAACTTGGATTAGTAAGTGCCTCGTGGGGCCCTAAAGGATCCTGTTATCAACCGATTAAGATTGGGAACTAAAAGAATTAGATTGAAATTGACATTTTGTTTGTTAATCAATAATAAAATATGTTTCACTACGTTTACATAGGTGGTATTCTGGATATTATTCAATATATCTAGTCAATAGTCATCATTAATTCTTCCAAAAGTCAAAATGCCTTTTCCCTTTTCATTTTAGATGGCGGTTAATTGATTGGGTTAGTATATTCTACCCATAGAATTAAGGACTAATTAATTATCAAAGCGCTAATTAATCTGAATGCTAAAAGTTATTTACTAGGATTATTAGTAGAACAATGCTAAGGAACCAAAAGGGTATTAACAAAAAATCAGCTAAATACCTTTGAGTGAATCCAAAATTCCTACGAGTTAATATATATGAATGTTTCTTCTGCTAAGTATCAGAATGTTTCTTTTTCATACTAAATGGATGTTCTTTTATATATTTTTTGAATTTTTTTGTATTGCAACTGTGAATGTCTCTATTTCTTTAAAAATTTCATATATATTTTTTTTAATTTTATAGATATTTAATTATTTTTGCTAAAATATAACTGGATATTTCTTTTGTTAAGTTTTAACATGTTTTTTTTCATATTAAATGAATGTTTTTTTTTATATTTATATAATTGTTTAAAGACTCCTTTTGGTTAAGATCAAGTGTGTAACGTACATCCATAGACCTAATTAATGTGCTTCTTCCTTGGGCCTCTATCATACACCCTCGCCTACCGAATACTTCACTGCAGTCTGTAGTAGTAGTAGCTGAAGCTGAAGAAGAAGCAATGGCGTATTCAACGAAGAATGGTTTGCTACTGTACAACATATATAGAACCTTAACCTACGCTCTCTCGCTGCTGATTCGGCTCCACTTGAGGTGGCGCATTTTTCGAGGCCTCGACCATCGTTGCCGGTGGCTGGAGCGACTCGGTCGCCCTTCCCTACCACGGCGACTGGGACCTCTGGTGTGGTTTCACGCTGTGCCATTAGGAGAAGGAACGGCGGCGATTCCAGTGATTAGAGAGTGCGTTCGGAAGATGCCGAACGTGAACGTGTTGATGACAATCACTACTATGTCTGCGTTGTAAGATAAACTCTAATTCGAATTGCGTTATTTGCATGCTTTGTTAGTTGTTTATGCGTGCAAAACTTCGAGAGGCGGAGAGGGCCGGTGAGAGAGAGGGGGTGAAAGAAAGAGGTTTGTGTGTGTTATTGTTGGAGGTGGATAGGTTAATGTGAGAGAGAAGAGGAAGGTTTTTATAGGTTTCAATTAGGTTTACTTAATCAATTTTAAATTTTTTAAATTTTGAATTTAAAAAATTTAAAATTAATTATTAATATAAATTAATGTGGTTTTGTTTAGTTTTTAGCTGGTAATCTCTTGGTTCCATATACTTTTCCTTGTTAGTAGTATGAATGATGGTTGTTGTCTCTGATATTTAATTTAGTTTTGCTTGAATTGGTGTGTTAATGAAGGGTATTTGTTTATATATTGTCGTTAGTTTTTTAAGTGTTTTCTCTGAAATTTTTGTAGGCCTTAAAGCCAAAATCTTCTCCCTTTATTTGGATGGTTGAGTCTTTTCTCACAAATTATTGAAAAAAAACATCATTTTCGTTTATAAAATTAAACTTAATACACATTCTTCCTATCTTCCTTTACACATTGATGACATTTGAAGCTGGCACTTGATGCACAAACCTTAGAATAAAAACATTTCCATAAGCTGAACAAGGATAAGATTAAGAAATAGTGGTAATCATATGAGTGCTTGATCTAAATAGTGGGGTGACAATTTCATGTTTAGGAATTACAAAATTGAAGGGTGAGTGGCACATACATACATTTGTGGGTCGGTTATGAGAGGAAACTTTCTGTTGTCAAATGATGACCACTTTCTTTCGGTCACATACATAGCCACATAGGAAAAGATATATGCATACTTAAGACTTTCTATTATACCCTATGCAAATGCAACAACCATCAAAGTTTTCAAATTCTTATAATATATCCATCATTGCTTGTTTGTGAGAAAGAAAAAAGAAAATATTTTATATTCCATGGCGGCTTATAACTTATTAAGTAAAAACAACGAGGCCAATTCTACCAAATAAAGTTCATTTTCTTTAAGAAAGCCATCACCTGCTTCAGGATATCTTTGTTGGCTATGGCTACCGACATTGCCTCCATCCTCTACATTATTCTTTTCTTCTTGTTTGTTCTTTTGCAAAGATAATGTTTTCAAAGTTTTTTCCCTCTAAAAAATAGGGCTATATCTAGACAAAGAAAAAAACTATGCTAGGAAGTGCTGGGAAAAAAAAAACCATCTCAAATCATCATCAAACAAAGAAATAATCTCATTAAGAGTACTAAAATAGACATGTAGTCTCAAATCTTAAAAATATCCGTTGTTTATAAGATCATCTACTGTATCTTGTTATCTTTTCAATAAATCTGCAATATTTGAATTTTTTAATCACAAATTAATTAGAAAAACTTAATTTTTAGAATAAGAATTGCACAAGAGTAAAGATGACTCGTTGAAAGTGAACGAAAAATGCTGCAATCTAATAATATTTTTAAAATTAACTGTATTAAAATTATATATAATTTTGATGTATTAATAATATATATTTCATT
>NC_029792.2:26437580-26438908 GCF_000816755.2 Arachis ipaensis
ATTTCATTATTGTATGATAATATGTCATTCGGATTTATGAATAACATTTTCAAATATTAAAATACAAGTAATTATTTTACTGATTTCAATATACAATTAGAAGTAAGAAAATGGTAAAACTTTTTAAGTGTAAAATTTAAACAGGATATTAGATAATAAGGGTAGTGGTTGTTAGATAAAATAAAGGATTAGCTGCCAATTTAGTATCTGAAAGATTTTGTCGTTGGTAAAATAATTTTTAAAAAAATATTATCGGCAAAATTATTTTTAAATAATTTAAAAATACGATAAAAAATTAATAATTATTATAATTTTGTATAATTTCGCAAAATTTTTAATTAGGTCCCTATATTTTTTTTTCTTTTAATTGAGTCCCTGCACCAATTTTTTTTTTCAATTAGGTCCCTCTTAATAGTAATTGGCTTAATTGTATAGGGATCTAACTAAAAAAAAAAAAATTGGTGCAAGGATCCAAATAAAATGATAAAAAAGTGTAGGGATTAAAATAATTTTGGTGTAAGGACTCAATTAAAAGAGAAAAAAGTATAGGGACCTAATTAAAAATTTTGCGAAACTATAGGGACCAACAGAGTAATTAAACTTTTAATAAATAATACATGATTATACTAATTTAAAAAAATATCTTTATTATAATTATATACTATTCTCATGTAATGAAAGCATTATTCTCTCTTCTAAAATTATTTTTAGAAAAATATCTTTATTGAAAGCACTATTCTCTCTTCTAAATTTATTTTAGAAAAATATCTTTATTATAATTATATTACAATATTACAATTATATTACAATTAGCATTTAATGAATAATGCATGATTATATTAATTTAAAAAATATCTTTATTATAATGATATAAAATTAATATTTAATACATTATTAAACTAATTATCAATCAAGAATATTTTTAATCATTTTAATTATATTGATACAATTCTAATTCTCATTCATTATGCAATAATTTTATTAGTGGCAAGTTGTTACGTTAATGGTGACCCATTTATATTGATAATAATAATAATAATAAATTTTAATAATTAAATGCTAAAATAATTGCCAAACATTGTCTACCTAGCTTCAAATAATTAACAAATTTAATTTTAGTTGTTATGTTTTATTTTTTACATAATTATGTTAATTGTCAATAATTTTTTTTATAATTATACATCAAATCAGTATTTAATACATAATTATGTTAATTATCAATAATTTTAATTTTCAATCATTGTAATATAATTTTAAATTAATCATAATTTTCGACAAGTTGATATTGATATCATCTACCTTAAAAAATTAAAACAAAAAACTATGAT
>NC_029792.2:26439141-26440584 GCF_000816755.2 Arachis ipaensis
ATTAATTATCAATTTTTTTATAATTATACATCAAATCAGTATTTAATACATAATTATGTTAATTGTCAATAATTTTAATTTTCAATCATTGTAATATAATTTTAAATTAATCGTAATTTTTGACAAGTTGATATTGATATCTACCTTAAAAAAAAACAAAAATCTATGATTCTAATCATGATAAAAATGTATATGATATGATAATGGCTTATTCAATCACGGCAAATATATGATATATAACGTAAATAATAAAAAATTAACTTAATAATAATTACTTTATATAATTATTTTTGTTCTAATAAAGGCTATATATAGTGTTTTTGTGTGATTTGTGATCTTAGATATGAGAGCCAACTTAGTTTTTTTAATTTATTATTCTTTTTTGACTATTTCATAGAATAAAAATGTATTCTTCGTTTTTTATCGAAGTTGATCCTTTTAAGGTACAATTTATAATTTTTTACTAGTATTTTTTATATACTCGTTCTATTATATTATTTTTTTGATAATTTAATGATTGTTCTTACTCCAACTTATTCTTTTCGTCTGATGTTTCAGTGTGATTGTCTTTTGCCGCAATCGTTTACAATGCACCAATCCATCAAATATCATCACAAGTTGTATATATTCACTGATTCGGGCTCTAATTACACAGATGTAAGCGTCTAACGAAGTGGCAGTAAACTCTATTTTACCAAAAAATGATTGGATCTACTCACATATTATGATCAACCCAATGGAATGTGAATAAAGTTAATTTTCTTGGGGGGAGGAGCTCGATTTTTTATTGAGGAGTACGTTGTTTCCATGGAGTTTTGTAGGCCAAGTTCAAGTTCCATCCCCTCCATGCTTTCTACATCTGTCCGAAAATCTTCGAAGTAAATCATATAATGAGATTAAACTTCCTCAATTTAAGTTCAGTTTTGGTAAATTCGTGTCAAAAATTCGAAGATACAATTTCAACGATCGGTAATATATTCAAATTTTCTTATTTTAAACTTTTTGTAATTAAAATAATTCTATAACATATTGTGATTTTTTTTAGAAATTATCGGCCTTCTTTTACATCAATGCAATGCTATTGAAGAGAATAAAGATCAATTTAATTTTTCAAGATAATCAATACATATACTAGCTCAACTCTTCCCAATTCAGAGTTTCTTAGTTAAATTCTTTAATTAGCAATAGACATTAGGAGGCTCTATCAACTTTAAGAATATGTTGACAAGTTGTAGTATGAAAAAAAACGAAGAAAAACTTTGGAGAGTAAAACGGAGTTCATTTTATTATCTAATCCCCCCACTTCTCTCCCTTTCTCCCAAATTTCAACTTAAAAAAATTATTATAAAAGATTATTAATGTATGAATATTAAGAGAGGTTATTAATGTATGAATATTATTATTACTTTTAGTATTTTTTGTTTGTTGGATATTTTGTAACAC
>NC_029792.2:26441178-26462916 GCF_000816755.2 Arachis ipaensis
TTCTGTATGATATGAAGAGGTAGTTAGTATAATTTTTTTTCTTTTTTTTTTTAGTTATATATAGTTGTACTTTTTGTCTCTGTAATGGTGTGATTTCTCCTCTAATGCAATAGACACATTTCTCTCTTCTTTAGCTTGCATAGCAAAATCTTTATTTTTCACCAAGAAATTTACAGATCAGATTTTATCATAGTGCGGTGAGCGTGGAAGAGCTGCAAATATTGTTAAGCAAGAATTGTGAACTTTGCCCCTTCCTTCTGCGACATCCATGGAAGATCGAGAAGCGGGTGTGGATAATAAAAAAAAGTTCACAACTGCAAATATTTTCAGTGAGTGATTTACAAAATCTCACAAGATTGATGAATCAACTTGCCAGCTTTCAAACACAAGTAGGGAGATTAACATTGAACCCAATTTAAGACCAGAAAAGTCCCTTCTACCTCCATCCAAATGAAAGCCTAGGTTTATCACTAATTCAAACTCCTCTCACAACTTGAAATTATCACTCATGGGCAAGATCGGTTTGGCTATCCATCAAATCGAAGAACAAGTTGGGATTCATTGATGGAAGCATTCTGAAACCTGAAAAAACTAACTCAACCTATGAAGCCTGAGACAGATGCAATACCTTTGTACTATTGTGGTTGCATTATTTCCTAAGAACAAAGATTCTTTAGAGTGTTCTTTGGTGTAACGTGGCCTCGGAGCTCTAGAACGATCTCAAGCACAATTCTATGAAGATGGTTTGTTTCGGATGGCTGATCTTTAAGAAAAGATGTTTGTGATGAAGCAGGAAGATCTATCCATCACTGCATATTTCACAAAATTTAAGGGAATTTGGGAAGAACTTGATGGGTTTAAACCAATCCCATCCTGTGCCTGTGGGGCATCATGCTCATGTGGATTGGAGATCATAAGGTAGCGTTTGTTTGTAGAGACTGGAACTGAGATTGGGAGACAGAGACTCAGTATTATGTTTGTTGAGCTAGAGATTGGTACTTAAATTTCTGTCTCTGTCTTCAAATTTTCAGTATTTCAGTACCTCCAAAAAGTAGGAACACTGGAGACAGAAAATTTTAAAAATGGGGACAGAAATTTTAATAACAATTTGTACCTAAATTACCCCATTCTAATTCAATAATTTCAACATTAACCCTAATGTAGATCAGGGCTTCATTGTTAACCCTCGTGACTCCATCTTCTCATTCTTCTTCAAGGTCATCACTGCAGCCTCTAAAGCACCATTTCAAGAACAGCCACCTCGTCGCCGCTGGCCTAGCCACCGCTAGGTAAGTGAGTTGCCATTTCAAGTTCATCTTCGTAGCCCTCATGTTCTCATCTCCTCATTTTCTCCTTCACAGGACAATCGAAGAACGAAGCTGCCGCCTCTCCCCTGTTGGTGTCGACGTCAACCACCAACTCGTCGTCCTAGTTGTTGTGACCCAGGTTAGTTCTATCCAAATGTTGTTTAATTTATTGATTCCTTTCATTTTTTTGGTCGTGCCCTAATCTGCGAATTTGTTCATGACCTAGTAATAGGACTTTTCTCTTCTGATATTCAATTTGATCTGTGGATTTAACCATTACTTTTGTGTAATGCTTAAATCAAATTTGTTTGTGTTTGAAAGGTGTATTTGTACTCAAAACCTCTTAAGCTTTTGTTTTGTTTGGTTATTTTGATTTGGGAAAATTAAAATTTAAAACGAGACAAGTTACTAGTTGCTTGTTTGTCATTATTTTGTTAATGATGTGAAATAGTAGCACTGAAGTTGAAGAAATTCTTTGCCTAGTATTGTAATGTAGTTTAGATTTTGTTCCTTTGTTGAAAAAACAAAGTAGAATGTCTGATTTATATAATGTTAAAAAGGTTGTAATGTAGTTCAGGTTTAGTTGCTTGATTTATATCAATTTACCTGCTTTTTGATGTTATGTCTCCTTTCAATTTTTCATATAAATATGCTTGATATAGCTTAGGTGATAATGATGGCACAGTTATTTGTCTCAAGTCTCAACCATTTCACATTTTAATTCTTAATGCAATGATAGAAGTACTAATTTCCTCTTATTATTCATTAGCTTCTATTCTTTTTTGCCTTTTGGAAGACTTTGATTTGCTTAAAGGAACTAAAAAAAATTACTTTCAGTTTATGAAATGAGAGAGATAAATTGATATTATCATTTCTATTGTGTTAGTGGCTTTGATGCAGAGGAACAGGTTAATGAAGAGATTGAAGACCAAGCAATTGAATTTGATGACTCTGAGATGTCTCCACATCCAGACATCGATGGAGGGACAGCAGTGCAAGGACAAGCCTCACATTCTGAAGCTAGTGCGAGTGGAAGAAGCACAAGGTGATATAGAAGGAAGAGAAAGTAAGTTGATGTTTTAGAGAGGTTCATAGAAGATTGCCCTTGTGCGTTCTATTATCTGAAGTTGACTGTTGATCGACACTTGTTATGTGGATTTGTCTTAGGGCATTAAGTTTTTCACTATAGGGTTTTAGTATGCATTAGATGGTTATACATTAGATGGTTTAAGGTACAAACTTATATTTGGTATACATTTGGCTAGATATGTTGGTATTGCTTTTATTTTGGTATGTATTGAGTAGGTGCGTTAACGTGTAGTACAATTTTTTTTAGTTTCCTAACTCCCATGGCCATGCTTGGTACAATATTTTCTTTTAATATGAACAAAACGACTTTAATTTCATTTTGCCTTTGCAACAACTTGCTGTCATGTGATCATAATGTAAAACCAACACATAATCATTTTGTCATGTGATCATAATCATGTGATCATAATGTGATCATAATGTAAAACCAACCAACACATAATCATTTTGTCATGTGATCATAATCATGTGATCATAATGTAAAACCAACAATCTGAAACATGTACTAATTTTATATTTTAAAAAATATAAAGGTTAATTTTTTTTAGTTTATATACTAAAACATGTACTAATTATTGAGGAATGCAAAGTGGGTGTAAATATTTGAGCTTTGTATCTTGTCTTGGGGATTTTTAGTGGGGAAGGAGGAGTGAATGAGTAGATATTTGATGGTGATGATAATGTCCTTTTCTTTAACCAATGAACTACAGGAGAAATTGTGGCTCATTCATTATGTCAAACTAATTTACACAATTTGTCACTTGCATGTTTCAATTCAAATGTCAAACTACAACTTAAACAACAATACTATGACCAGGACAATACAAACTACAGAAACAAAAAGTTGAAAGAACTTTTCATAAATACAACATCATTATGCAGATTTTCAATTCATTCGATCGACTTCAAATTGGAATTCAAATGACAAGAGCGATCATCTGCAACTTCAGAATGTTGGATACTTGGACCTGCCCATCTAAACCATCCACATCGTCTTATAGGACAGGCATAATATTTTTTACCTGAGTTGGCAATGCTATTTGAGACTTGTAACTGATGAAAAGTAAAGCAAGAAAGTAATTCATTTATATTTTTTTCAGGATAAAGAAAATTCAAAGTCAAGAACTGAGGCAGCTTAATTATTTCAAAGATTGCAACTAGAGATATAACAATAGAATGCCATAAAAGAAAAGAAAAGAAAAAGAGAATGTAAAAAGGGAATGGAGAAAAGGCAGTAGTATTTAATTTTCACACAACATCAACACCAGAACCAAGTCAACTTGAGCAGTTTTCTAACAACCCCAATTTCCCAATTTTATTGTATTAAGGACCACAAAAGGTCACAGGTTCATGTGAAGATGCAAACAAATTAGCAGACAAAGGCAAATCTCAAAACATGATCTTATAACCATTTCACTTTTCTAAAATAATTTCAAAATTATAAGCAATTTTGAACTTGGAAAAATAGAAAAAGAGATTCGAACACGCAAATACAGCAGGTTCCAAACACACTAGGCTTCGTTTCTTCAATATGCAAATAAGCACATAAGAATCGTACCTTTGATAAGTGGACTTCTAGGCTTCTATGTATGCCAGGTCCGTTGAGAGACAAACACCCGAGATAAGAGACACAGCTCCGAGACGGTGGCGATGATAGCGGTGCAGACCCAGAAGCACGCAATCCGCAGCAATGAAAAGATCGTCAGAGCCTTCAAGATGCGATTCTGAACCACTAGAGACAGACGCGCTGTCGTTGCTCGGTAGTCTTCTGCGTTTCTACCGGCGATGGGGAAGACCGGAAGATTTGGGGAGAGGAGACGAAAAGAGGTCTAGAGTGGGTTATGGCTGGAGTGGGTTAGGGCGACATTTCTGAAAAAATGAATTTGGATTTGGGATTAAGGTTGCATACAAAATTTATGGGTATTTTTATAAATTTAACAATTTTAGTATCTAGTTTTAATTCAAATCAAACAGGATACTGAGACATAATTCAGTCCTGTACACTTCTATGCCAAACATAATACTAAGACTTTTTTAAGTTCCTGTCTCTCAGTCACTATCTCTCAGTCTCTGTCTCGCAAACAAACGCTACCTAAGAGAATATAGAGACCAAGAACATGTTGTTAGAATTTTGACAGGATTAAATGAGCAATACACAACAGTAAAATCATAGATTATGTTGATGGTGCCACTACTGATATCCATCTACTCTTTGCTTTTGCAATAAGAAAGACAATTAACTAACTCAGATCAAAGTGAAGAAAAGGTGCTAGCTAATGTTGTCAATATTGGAGGAACTGATAATAAAAACAATAGAGGATTGGGTATGACCTTGAATGCAAATTCTGATATCACAAATTGAGGTGGTAGAGGAAGCCATGGCCGAGGCCGAGGTAGAATTAGTAGTGGAAGAGGAATGATGAGAAGTTGTTCTCATTGCGAAAAGACTGGACACACTATAGAGACCTGCTACCATAAGCATGGATTTCCTCCTTATTTGCAAAAGAGATTTGGAGTAGCAAATGTGAACAATATGATTGTTGCTGAGAGAACATGTGGAGATGGCAACATACCTGATGTGCATTCAACTCAAGAGGAGAATAGTAAGAGCCTAGACAACTTGTTTTCCAAAGATAAAAAAACAAGTCTTGATTTCTCTATTCCAGCAATATAAAGGTGATCCTGCTCATAGTTCTCTTCAAACACAAGCCTTAAACACAGCTCTTTCAACATGTATACACCATATTTTATCAATTTTTCACATTCTTTTATACACACATGACTGGATAATTGACACTGGTGCCACTGCACATGTTACTTTTTTTTCTTCATACTTTTCACTCACATCACACAATAGATCCTGTATTAATCAAATGTCTAAATAGAACTGAGACCACAGCAATAATTAGTGAAACTATAATTTTAACCCATAATCTTTACCTTACAAATATGTTATATGTATCCTCTTTCAATTTTAATCTCATATCTGTGTCTAAAGCAACTAATTTTTTATCTTGTCAATTCTTATTTAATAATACACATTGTGAGATACAAGACAACTTTTTCTTGAAGATGATTAGTCATGCTAGACAAAGAGATGGCTTGTATATCTTTAATACAGATGCAATTTATGTCAACTTAGAAGCAAAGAATAGAGAACTAGTTAACACCAGCAATTCAGTTAGTGTTGCTGCTATCACAGACACTATAAATCATGAAACTTGGTATTGTAGGTTAGGACATGTCTCAATTGATAGGTTACAGTAAATGAAAAAGAGTTATCCTTTTATTGTATATCCATTAAAATATGAACCTTGTGAAACATGTCATTATACAAAACAAAGAAGATTGTCATTTGAATCAAATAAAATCTGTTAATTTATTTAATTTAGTGCACATGGATATTTGGGGACCTATTTCTACCCCATCTTTTGCTGGCCATAAGTATTTTTTTAACAATAGTAGAAGACAAAAGCAGGTTCACAGACAAAAGTGAAACTTCTATTTTTATCTAACAATTTGTGCAACTAATTGAAATCCAATTTCAAACAAAAATAAAAAAAACATCAGGACTGATAATCGAGTTGAATTTATCATGAGTTTCTTTTACAAAAACAGAAAATAATTCATCAGACTTCATGTGTTGAGACACCTCAACAAAATGGATTTGTAGAACGAAAACATCAAAATATTTTAAATATTGCTAGAGCACTCATTTTTAAGACTCATCTTACTAAAATTTTTTGGAGATGTGTTGCATTCATATTGTACATATTCTCAATAGAGTGCTTAGTTCATCTATTAATAATAAAAGTTTTTATCAGATTTTTTTTAGTAAAATGTCAAACATTCAACATTTCAAAATTTTTTGATGTCTTGCATTTGCTTCAATTTTAGTTGTAAATAGAAAGAAATTAGATAAAAGAGGAAGAAAATGCATTTTTCTTGGCTTTAAAGCAGGAATAAAAGGATATCTTTTGATGGACATTAATAACAAAAAATTTTTCATATCTAGAAATATAATTTTTAATGAAAATTTCTTTCCATATAAGAATAATCAAGTTTCTCATCAATTTGAACATGTTTCCAATTCTAATCAAGACACTAAGTCTACACTACATAATCATGATCCTATAGATGTCTTTAATAGCAACATATTATCTTTCCATACCTTAGATTTACATCCCATTCAACATACATTGCCAAACACTCCTTCCAACACAATTGATGTTCAACCACAGCCAACCTTACCCATCTCTTTGAGTTTACCAGCAGCACCAGCATCATGTACTACCCCATCATATGATGAAAACCAATCTAATCTCCAGCCCGCTGATATTAATCCACCTCCTTCACTAAGAAGATCTCTTAGAGAAAGACACAAGCCAAAATATCTTGATGATTATGAATGTATGCAAACTACGGTCTCTGATAGTATGGTCCAATCATCAATCACAAAACGGTATCCTATTTTCAATTACTTGAGTTACAATTTTCTATCACAATCACACAAAGTCCTTTCCATTACAATTTCCACAAATCCGGAACCAAAAAACTATGGGCAGGCTATTCTGAGTGATTGTTGGCAGAAACCAATCAAAGCTGAGTTTGAAACATCGGAGGAAAACAAGACTTGGAAACTTACTACTCTACCAAAAGGGAAGCATGCAATCAGATGTAAATGGTTATTTAAAACCAAGTATAACTCTAATGGGGCTATAGAGAGACACAAAGCAAGGCTTGTGGCCAAGAATTTCACTCAAACACAAGGGTATGACTATTTTGATACCTTTGGTCCTATAATCAAAATGACTACCCTTTGTGTACTCTTAGCAATTGTAGCTGGTAAGAACTGGTTTATTCATCAATTAGATGTGACCACTACCATTCTTCATGGTGATCTACCTGAAGAAGTCTATATGAAGTTGCCCCCTGGTTTAAATGCACAGCCAGAAATGATTTGCAAGCTGGAATGATCCTTATATGGCCTTAAGCAAGCAAATCACCATTGGAACTCTAAGTTATGCTCTGTCTTGATTACTTCAGGTTACTCACAATCAAAGGCATATCATTCTCTTTTCACCAAATCTTCTCTAACAAGTTTCACTGATATTCTTGTTTATGTCGATGATTTGGTTCTAACGGAGGATGACATAGAAGAGATCCAACGTGTGAAGATGAAATTCGACACTTTGTTCAAAATCAAGGATTTAGGCGAACTAAAATTCTTCTTGGGCATGAAAATTGCAAGGAGAAAAAGGGGAATAGCTTTATATCAAAGGAAGTATACTCTTGATCTCCTAAAAGAGTATGGATTATTAGATTCAAAACCAGCCAGCACATCTATGAATTATTCAATTCATCTCTCAAAGTCATCAGGAACATTATTAAATGATGTTAAGCCATATAGAATACTCATTGGAAGGTGGATATACCTCACTAATACCAGGCTTGACATAAGTTTTGCTGTTAGCAAGTTAAGTCAATTTCTAGATTGTTCCACAGATGAGCACTTTAAAGCAACCTCACATGTGTTGAAGTACTTGAAAGGAGCTCCTGGAAAAGGATTATTTTTTAAGTCTATTTGTGACTTGTCCCTACGTGGTTTCTCATATTCTGATTGGGGTACATGTCCGGATACCCGAAGATCAGTGTCCGGACATTTCTTCTTTCTTGGAAGATCTTTAGTGTCCTGAAAAAATAAAAAACAGCAAATAGTTGCTCGATCATCTTCAGAGGCAAAGTATCGAATAATGGCTCTTGCATCTTGTGAAGGAATTTGGCTTATGTACATCTTGAATGACTTCAAAATCAAGTTACTATTGACATTATTTTGTGACAACCAATCTGCTAGATATATTGCGGCTAACCCAGTGTTTCATGAAGGAATGAAACACATTGAGATTGATTGTCACAAAGTTAGAGAGAAAGCTCAAGTCGGTTCTTTAAAGCTCATGCCAATTCTATCAAGAGAACAACTTGCTGATGTTCTTACAAAGACACTTCCACCAGGCCTTTTTGAAGAGATATATAGTAAGCTTGGAATGTATAATTTGTACACTCCCAACTTAAAGGATGCTATTAATATATGAATACTACAAGTGCTTCCAATACTCTCTGTTTATTGGGTATTGTGTGACACTAATACATGACAGCTGTATAATAGAATATGAAGAGATAGCTAGTATAATTTTTTTTCTTCTTTTTTTTTTGGCTATATATAGTTGTACCTTTTGTTTCTGTAAAGGTGTGATTTCTCCATTAATGCAATAGACACATTTCTCTCTTCTTTAGCTTGCATAGCAGAATCTTTATTTTTCACTAAGAAAGCTGTAGTTCAGAACATATTTCATCGAAGACGGTAAGAAATATTTAATTATTAAAAAGAATCGTTAATTAAAGAAAGGTGTACGTATTCAAATTTAATGCATAAGATATGGCTTCAAACCCAAAAAAATATTTAAAACAAATATGTTACTTACACAGTCAAATTTAACCAATCTCAACTCATAGATCTCATTGATACTAATAGTGTTAATCAATTGATCTCATTTAATGATGATATAATTCATATATACATCATAGAGGTAGAAAAGACCAAATATGAGAATAGACTTCATGAGACAATAGTGATAATCTTTATAATAGATATGCCTTCAAACTAATTTTTATTTTTCACAATTTTTTGTTATATTAATGACTAGTGGATTTTATAAAAGTAATTTGCCATTTTTTTTATGATCAACACACTATTAAGTAATTCAACTCAAGGAGTCAACGTTTTCAATACTGATGGTCAAAATCCACTAACACCAATTCTTTGTACAACCCAATTTGTCTCTACACTCTACACTATCGATGATGCTGCTAAGTGAAATGATCTTATAAAAGAAGAAGGGCAACTTTTTCAAAATACAAGTGAGCTGAGGAGAGCATTATTTGAATATAGGTCTTTGGTAATGCTTATTTCTGTTTATTATAGACAAATAAATAAACCTAGGTACCTCCAATAAATTTAAACAAGTAATAAAGCCCAAAATCCATCAAATTCCATAACATAAAAAAAAGTTAGTAATATTGGCCAAAGTTGTATGGTGCATCTGAAAAAATAGATTTATGGAGAATTCAGGAACAAAGAGAAATTTATTGAAGGAGTCCCAACAATAACAAAAGCACATCTGTGTACAAAAAGATGAAGCCGATAGAAACAAAGAAGATATATCAAAAAGAAGGAAAAGAAAGCATAGCAGCGATGGAGAGTGAGACGATGGAGAAGGAAAAAACACGAAATAAGGAACAAAGAAAAGACAAGAGAATAATAGGATAATTTTATCATTTTAAATTTTATTTATTGGTTCTTCTTTAATATAATTTCTATTTGGTCTTTTTTAATAATTTTAATATAATTAGTCCTTTTCATTAATTAAAATCTGTTAGTGGTTCTTGGCACTAATTTTCACTATTATTTAAGGTATAAATTGTAATATTTACTCATCTCACTACAAAAAATTATGGTAAAAACGGCGGTTTTTTTAGGTATTTACGGCGGTTTGAACCGCCATTATTACCAATAATGGCGGTTTCGTAAAGCGACGTAATTCTGGGCGCCATTCTGTTAGTTCTTTTTATTAATTAAAGTCTCATAATGGTCCTTGGCATTAGTTTTTTCAAATAAAACCTTAGAAAATTCCTTAAATACTCTAGGAGCATAAATACATAATTTAAAAAATACATAATTTGAAAAATATTTACCGAAATAAATATCTTTTTTTTGTCTCGTTTACACTGTAAACGAGATAATTTTGTACGTATCTCATTTACAGTGTAAACGAGATATAAGTAGTTTTTCAATTTTTATATATCTCGTTTACAGTGTAAACGAGATATATGTATTTGTAAATATAAAAATATATTTTCTAAAAATAATAAAAAAATATTAATAATATCAATAATCTAAATTTTTAGCATACAATTAGTACTTAAAAAGGTTGGTAGAAGAGATTAAATTGATATGTTTGATCAATTAGTACTCAAAAAGAGTACATAAAAAATTTTTGGGGTTAAGTACTTTTTTCGTCCTTAAGGTCTGAGGCCAAATCAAAATCGTCCCCTACCTTTTTTTTGTTATTAAAATCATCCTCAACATTACAAAATATTGTAAAATCATCCTTTTGTCCATAAATAATATTTTTTGACGATTTTGTCCTTAAAAAAACTCTTCCCTTCACCATTAACCCCCAATCCCCCTTCTTCATCATCATCGAGCCTCTTTTTCTCTCTCTCTCTCTCTCCCAGACTCTTAATCTTCCTTAACCCATAACCACAAAATAAATCAACAATCCAGCAACAGCAATAGCAAAATAAATCAACAATCCAGCAACAACCACAGCAACAATCACAAAATTAGCAACAACATAAATTAAAAAAATTAAAAAAGAAGAACTCATGTATATATTCTTCAAAAAAAAAAAGAAGAAGAACGAAGAGCAGAGAAAGAGAGCAATAATCCAACAAAATAAATCAACAATCCAACAACAGTAAAAATCACAAAATAAATCAACAATTCAACAATAGAAACAATCACAAAATTAGCAACAACATAAATTAAAAAAAATAAAAAGGAAGAACTCATGTTTATGTTATTCAAAAAATTAAAAAAAAAAGAAAATTGAAGACTATATTCTGTATTTTGTACTAAGATAAACAAAAAATACAATATTTTCCTCTGCAACAATAAAACACAGAAGCCACTAGAAGTCGATGGAGCACTTCCCCTCAAAACAAACCCCAAAAGCACTAAAGCAGACGACTTTACTCTTGCTGAAAACCTCCTAGAAGCAGAATAAAAACACACACACACACAGAGAGAGAGAGAGAGGGGAATCGAAGAAGGAGAAGAGGTTGAGCAAGACGATGCTACCGACGAGCAAGATCATCGTTGTCGTTGTCGAACTGAGGAGAAGGGAACGACCAGAGACAGAGGCCAAGTTTGAAGGGGAAGTTTGGACCTGAGTTTTAGCTTTCTCGCCGTAGAAGGCTGCCCTCTTCTCCACCGTCGCCTCCCTCTTCTTCCTTTTCTTTTCTTTTTTCTTCCTTTTTTGTTCCTTTTTTTCGTTTCAGTTGGTCTGTTACGCTTTGATTCAAAACACTGCTCTGTTATTTAAGTGGTGGTGGCGGTTTGTAAAAGAAGAGTGCCCGTTGTAGAAGAAGGTAGTGTGTTCCTGCCATAATCTGAACTCAAATGAGTTACTATCAACTCAAGTACTACCTACTAGAGGAGGCCCATGGAAGGATATATGCCAAGTACATATCACAAATCAACAGATTAGGGATAAGATGGTCACAGGCTTGTCAATGGAGGTGGGTGATGGGCAACGGACTTGGTTTTGGGAGGATGTTTGGCTTCTCGGTGGGCCTCTAAAGGATCGGTTCCCGAGGCTTTTCTCTGTTTCAAACCAAGGTGGATCTGTTATAGGGGATTGTAGGTTTTGAGATGGGTTAGAGTGGATTTGGAATTTCCAATGGAGGCATGAGCTCTTTCAATGAGAATTGGAACTTTTGAGCCAATTGCATGAGGCTCTGAGACCTGTGAAACTAGTACATAACAGAGAGGATAAAGTGGTGTGAAAATATGATAGGCAAGGTATTTTTTCAACTAACTCGTTTATGCAGGTGATACAGGAGGAAATGCTACCAGAGGAGATAACCAGTTTCAGCTTTACTAGGACTATTTGGAAAGGTTTGGTTCTACCAAAAGTGGAGCTATTTGCTTAGTTTGTGCGTATAGGCCGAGTGAATACAAAGGAAAGGCTAAGCCGGTTTGGTATCATCACTGAGGAAGATAATGTTTGTGTGTTATGTAATAATGATGTGGAACATGTACATCACTTGTTTCTAGGCTGTACCTTTGCGTGGCAGGTGTGGAGTGCTTGGATATCAGCTTTTGGCCGACAATGGTCTTATCCGGGTTCGATGAAAGCATTTTTTAAGCTGGACAGACGAATCGAGGAGTAAGGAGAATCAAAGGCATCAGTTGAGGTGCTTCTGTGCGATTCTCTAGAACATCTGGATGGAAAGAAATAGCGGGATCTTCCAGAATACAAGCAAAGGCGTTGAAGAAATTATCAACATGACCTTCATCAGCGCTAACGAGTGGAGTGGTGTGGATCCCTTTTGTTGTTGATGGCTATGCCGGAGATGACTTGGAGATCAGTTGTGTTGTTTTTATTTATATTGGATTGTTGACTGTCCTTATTTGCTCTACCTTGTTGTGTTGAGCTTTTGTTTTAAAAAAATAACAAAAAACATTAAAATCAAAATTGTCTCCAATCTTTTTTTCTTATTAAAATCATTCTCAGTGTTCAAAAACGCTTTAAAAACATCATTCTCACTTAAAATATTAATTATATGATCATTTTGCCCTTGATAAAACATTCTCTTCTATCCATTAACCAGCTCTACTATCATCTTCATCTGTTCATTACTATCACCATTACAAGAGCCCCTCCCTCCTCCAAATCTCTCTAAAGCTGCTACAACAACAATACAACAACAACAAACCATAAAGCACAATATTTTTTTTTTGTATTTTGTACCAAGACAAACCAAAACACAATATTTTTCTCTGCAACAACAAAACACAAAAACCACTAGAAGTTGATGGAGCACTTCTCCTCAAAACAAACCCCAGAACACCCAACACCTACTTTTCCTCACCCATGGAGCACTAAAGATGATGATTTTATTCTTGCCAAAGTCCTCCTAGAAGCAACCGGATCTGATGCCTAATGCATGTGCCTTCGAAGAAGTAGAATAGAGAGAATCAAAACACAGAAGGGGAGAGAGCGAGAGAGAAAGAGAGGAATTGAAGAAGGAGAAGAGGTTGAGCAAGACGATGTTGGCGACGAGCAAGACCATCGTTATCGTTGTCGACCTGAGAAGAAGGGAACGACGAGAGAGAGAGGGGCCAAGTTTGAAGGGATGCTTGGATCTGAGTTTCGGCTTTCTCGCCGTAGAAGGCCGCCCTCTGTTCCGCCATCGCCTCTCTCTTCTTCCTTTCTTTTTCTTTTTTCTCCCTCTTTTGTTCCTTTTTTTTGTTTCAGTTTGTCTGTTTTAGGTGCAGTAGGAAGGGGTGGGGGTAATGGGTGGGTGGGATTAGGGTAATTAATAATAATAAAAAAAGATATTTGTGTCATTTCAAAAATTATTATGTTCAAAAGGACGATTTTATAACGTTTTTGTAACGTTGAGATGATTTTAATAACAAAAAAAGTTCGGGGACGATTTTGATTTTGGCCTCACACCTTAGGAACAAAAAATTTACTTAACCCAAAATTTTAGATTAAATTATAGATCGAATTGGATTGATTTAAATTTGAAAAATAAAAACTGATGTTCAAGTTCTATGATGAGAATAAATACGGTAATTGTGCCCACTCCTAAAAATTAAAAGATGGGAAGCGTGGAGTTGATGGATAAATAAAACAGAAAAAGAATTGGGAGATAACCGTTTTAATTGTGTGTTAGGGAGATAAATAAAACAGAGGAAGAGTGAGAGATAACCGTTTATCCATTGTTAGGAGAGGTTGACGAGAATAAATGAAACAGAGGAAGAGTGGGAGATAACCGTTTTAATTCTCTATGTATCGTGCATCAACTTCATGCTTCCCATCTTTTAAATATATTCCCATACAACAAACAAAATTTAAGTATATTTCAAACTTTATATACTCCCATACAACAAATTAAACAAAATTTGAAATAATATTATATTTAAATTATATTTTAAATTTTTATGTACTCCTATACAACAAATAAAATTTGAAATATATATAATTTGAATTTAAAAATTAATACTCAAGAGAGTACATAAAGAATTTAAAAAATTTGTCAATTAGAAACAATGGTAATAATAGTGGATAAGGGAGCCACTCAGATAAAGACGCCTAAAAGGTCTTTTTTTAAAGATATTTTTTAATAATTAAAATTTAACACATATAATCGATTAAATCGTGTTATTTTTGTCAAAATTAGACTAGATAAATTGATTTGACCGAAAAATGGTGAATCAAATCTTGAACTGGTCTAAATTAATATTATTTTTTTTATAAAAAATGACTACAATACCCTATTATAGAAAATGACTAAAATACTTCTATTATATATATTAATTTTGAGAATCCTAAATTTTAGTCTTTTATTTTTCTATCGTAGGGTTAGAATTTAGAATTTTTAAAATATATATATAATAAGAGTATTTTAATCATTTTCTATAATAAAGGTATTGTAGTCATTTTTTATAAAAAAAAATATTAATTTAGACCAATTCAAGATTTGATTCACCATTTTTTCGGTTAAATCAATTTGTTTAGCCTAATTTTGACAAAAATAACATGATTTAATCGATTAGATTACAATCAATTAAAAAGTATTATTTGAATTTCCTTAGAAAAAAAGAATTATCCAAAATGAACCTCCAAGATTCAGGTTCTATACTAGCAGAAATTTAACCAATCTAGCATGTTCAGTTTGACATTTCATTAGCTGTGTGAGAAATCGTTTTGTTCCAAGCTAAGGACTCAAATATCCTTAATTTTACCTTGACTATAGTCATACACTAATATTTATTCAAATATCATTTTTTATGAGTTGTGATAATATTTGTATGTTATTTTATAACTAGGGTTAATGCTTAATTTAATTACCATAATCACATAGATGAGTCATTTTAGTCACAATAACTATTAAATATCAACACTTAATTCATTACAAGAAAAATGTTGAGTACCGTCAGAATTACTAAAAAAATTTGCCAGTAATATACCGTCAAAATAAATTTGACGATATAAATCTTGCTGGTAATTGTTTACCAGTAGATTATTTCGTCCACTGCTAATTACCGTCAGAATATTTCTGCTGGTAATTTTTACCGTCGGATTTTTCTCCTGGTAAATCCAACGGTAATATATTATAAATTAATATTTAAATTAATAACTACTTCCAGATTTAACTGACGGTAAATCTGATAGTAAATTTAAATTTTAAATTTAAAAAAATTTGTTTAAAAATTAATATATAATTCATGCATATTAAACAATTGACTTCGAAACTTGAGGGTAAAATGTTTAGGGTTATAACAACAAATTTCAGCAAATAAAAAGAATTTACAAACAAAACTAAAAAAAATCCCAAGAATCCAGAACGAAGAATTTACAAGTTTCAGCAAGTAAACACAATTTACAAACAGAGTTCAATAAATAAAATCCTAAGATTTGAAAATTTTAAAAATCATAATAAATAAAGAATCAGAACAAAGAATGAACAAATAATACCTAGACTCCATTGGAAGATGCAGCCACGGAGGCACAAAGACTGAGAGACAGAACATCATGGCTGGCACAGCGACATGAATGACGATCTGGTAGTCATCCAAAAAATAATTATCAGAAGTACGGAGAGAGAGCAAGAGATAAACTCAAGACTATCTAGATAGCAAAAGCAGTTTAGTCAAACACACCATTAATGCTAGTAGCAAGCATTCTGTGTATAAAAACTAATAAATTTTATAGATAAGGGAAAAACCTTAGAAAATGATAATCTTATTGAATAACTTACTACATTCTTAGGGTCATCCGGTTTAATACAAAGCTTTGTCGGTAAACTTTGTGATTGGACATCGATAGTTATCGCTTATACAATTTTCCGTTTGATAGTCAGATTTGTAGTTTCAGCAACTCGCTCAACTTTTAACAAAGTATCGAAAGAAATTAATTGCTAAATATACCATTTTTCATCTTCACTACAAATAGCCTGAACTTTACTTCCAATAGAATATTTATCTTGAGGATCAGAATTGATCTCCCAAGTGAAATAAAAAAAGCAATTAATTATGATCATAAGAAAAATATTTGTATTTAAATAATTTCAATCATTTGAAATGAGCACTTGCCCGTATAATCTCAATTCACCAAGGGGCTGTTAAGTACAGTTGCGAAAGCAAAGTAGCTTAAGCTTTAAAGGCAATATCATAATATGCTACACTACTCAGATTCACAGTTTCACCGATAGTCAAAATAGCAAATTAGACATACTACTTCATTATCCTTATGTTTTGCAAAGAAGAAGGTACACTAGCATTTGAATCACATATTTCATTATCTTGTTCAATTTCTCGATTTCAGAGCAACCAATTCGTATTCATAATCAACAAAACCAATTCATAAACTAATTCAACAATTAACAAAATCAGCATATTCATAGTCAGCAAACCTAATTCCTAACCCAATTTAACAATAAAATTAACAACAATACCATTTCAACCATTTCAACATTTTAAGTTCAACATCTTCCATATTCTAATCAGATTCATAAATCGTATTCTAATTAATAAATCAACTATTAAAAATTAACATAAAATATTAGAACAACTAAAAAAACTTACATGTTGACTGTTGTTGTAGCTGCAGAATCGAGTAGTGCAGTACAGGCAGCAACACGCATAAAAGAGAGGTAAGGGAGAGATGAGGAAGCGGCGCGGTGTGGCGAGACCTGAGCACTCACTAGGCGTGGGTGCAGTAATGTCGGATGAGCAGAATACGAGATAGAGGGAGCAAGACAGCTAGCGACGAGCACGCGAGGGACGACAAGCAGAGGAGGTGCGACGAGAGGCAAGCATGTGGTGGATCCGGAATTCACGAGCACACGTTGTAGTGGATCTGGCAAGAGGCGCGGTGATGGAGGCAGGCGTGTGGTAGCGGTGAACCGAGGTGAGAGTGAGAGGACTGGGGGAGAGGGGCAATGCTGTACCTCTTTGTGTGGGAGTGGGAGTGAGAGAGAGTAATGCGAAAATGTGGGGAGAGGGGGTTTGTAAATTTAGGGCAAGATTACTGTCAAATTTATCATCGAAAAAATTCGTCGGTAATGCTTTGCGAGTGACCAAAGTCCAAAACGCAACGTTACATTAATCAAGGTTACCGGCGAATAAATCCCGCTAGTAAATCCGACGGTAATGCTCGCGTCAATTTTTTCTTTTTTTTCCCTTTATTTATTACCGGCGGATTTATCGTCGGAAAATCAAATCCGACGGTAACTTTTTTACTCGACAAATTTATTGTCAAATTCATCGATAAATATGTCGGTAACCCGCCGCTAATGTTCTTCGCTAAATCCGACAATATTCAGCGTTTTTCTTGTAGTAATTGATCATAATACTCCACGAAATGACTGATTTCTGTCGAGTAGGATGACTTTTCATATTAAATGCCATGCATTGTCACAACTCCACAAATAGTGTTAGAATTAAAAATGTTTAAATGGACTAATTCAATTTACAATAATATTAGAGAGAAAATAATTTAAAATTATTTNAGTATTTTACTATTCTACTAATAATTAATGAATGTAAAATAAGATTAACAATAATTAAAGAATGTAAAATAAGCAAACTTTGAATTATTTTGGTAAATTTTTTATTGTCTCTCGAACGTTTTGTTTAATTTACAAATATATTTTCAGTGATTAAAATAACTATGTATTTGAAGACACCAAAAATAGAAAAAGCTCATGTATATTGCAAAAATTAAAATAACTCTTCATTTAACTATGAGAATTAAATGAATCATTAACCCTTATAACTGACCAAAATGTAGGCCCTAAGAAAAAAAATAGGAAAAGTATGAGTGGGTATTAGAGATATAACCATTTGTGTTACCTTTTTTCATCAGTTGAAACTTTTGCGATGAGTGGTATCATAACATGGTATTAGAGCTCTAGATCCGAAAAGTGAAGAATTCGATCCTTGGTGAATCCCAAAATCTAGTCCATTAGCTCCCTAACAGGACTCAAAAAAATATTGTCTGGCAGTAGGAGCGGAAGTTGAGGGGTATGAGGTATGTGCTTTAGAATCGAAAAAACTGATCCAACTAACATGTTAGTTTTCATACAAACCGACAAACCGTTAGGGATAAAGCCTACTTTAATTGAAGGAGGTGCCGCAACAATTCATTAAACTAAAGTAGGAATACAAGGATAATCTATAAAATTGATTGTCTCCTCTTAAATCTTACTTTAATTCATTGATTCATTTATCTTATATTGATTGAGATCAGTCTGACGATAATTCAAGTTATACATTTCCATTTAATATTTCAACTTTTCAAGATACAAACCAAGCAACATACTGGACAGATTAGATCGTAAACCAGCTAGCTAGTTATGGTTTTCGGTTTAAGTATTTCTTTTTAATTTGAGTAATTAATCAAATTATGCTCAGAACATTTCATTAATATTTGTATCTTAACCAAGGTTCTGAAAATCGGACCGGACCTGCCGGTTTGATCGGTTTAACCGCGAATCGGCGATGCAAGCGGTCCGGCCCTCTTCTAATAACCGCTGGAGAAAAAACCGCAAAAAAACCGATGAATCGACTGAAAATCGGCCGGTTAGACCGGACTGATGACCGGCCGATTCTTCTAAAACAGTAAAACGACGCCGTTTTTAATTGTTTAAAAAATATAAAAAATGAAACCCGACCCGATTACCACTCGAGAACCACCCCCCTTCTTCCCCCATTCATTCATCTCAGTCTCACACTCTCACTAACGGTGAACCCTAGCATTCCCAAATCCAGCCCAGTAGCCACCGCTGTCGCCGGGGTTCTCAGGTCGTCAGCGCCACCGCCGTCGCCTGATCTCTTCCCCATTCATTCATCTCAGTCTCACTCTACACGTGAACGGTGAACCACTGAACCCTAGCCCTCTGAAGCATTCCCAGCCCAGTAGCCCTCCATCGTACCCGCGGTCCTCAGGTCGTCAGCGCCACCGCCGTTGCCTGGTCCTCAGCACCGCCGCTTCGTCTTCGCTAGCCTCTCGCTTCGTCTTTGCTGGTCTTTGCTTCGTCAGCACCCAGGTGAGTGACTCCTCTGTTTCATCTTCTCTGTTTCATCTTTTATGTTAGAATGTATGGTTCTGATTCTAGAACGCCTAATGTTGATGTTTTTGTGTTTTGCTGCTTTGTATTTGTTAATTTGTTGAATGGCTGAATGCTTTGTATTTGTTAATTTGTTAGAATGTATGGTTCTATTTTGCAATATTGTTGAATGGCTTAATGTTGTAGGCAGAATTGTGTTGTGTTGAATGGCTGAATGTTGTAGGCAGAATTGTGTTGTGTTGAATGGCAGAATGCTGTAGGCAGATATGATCTTGTGTTGTGGTTAAGAACATGCTGTTAATTTTCATTGTGTTTGGCTCCTGCTTTAGGTTAAGAACATGGTTAATTTTCATTGTGTTGTGGTTGTTTTTAATTTCATTGTGTTGTGGGTGTTATTAATTTCAGTTATGGAAAATAGTATTAATCAAGAAGCAACTGATGGTGTCAAAAATAATGCAAGGGGTCAAAAATCTTCAGAAACAATTTCACTGATGGTGTTTGTAAGTACCAGGTGAAAACTCTTCAAACTACCCCTACTTTTGTTGAGGAAGTTCAAGAAAATGAAGCTGTGGATCTATGGCCGAAGATGAAGGAAGAGGCTGAACTTGATGTAAATGAGGAACCTATTCTGAATAGTTACTACCAATCCTCAATTCTGTCTCATGATTCATTGGAATCTGCTTTGGCCAATTACCTTGCTAACAGATTAAGCAGTGCAAGCCTTCCAAGTAACACACTCTTTGATCTTTTTGTTGGGATCTTAAAATCTGACCAAGAAATTATGGATTCTGTGAAGGATGATCTCAAAGCAGTTAAGGAAAGAGACCCTGCTTGCATAAGCCATGTGCATTGCTTCTTGAACTTCAAAGGCTTCTTAGCATGCCAATCTCATAGAGTTGCTCATAAGCTATGGCTTCAAGGAAGAAAAGTCTTGGCAGTTATGATCCAGAACTGAGTTTTCGAGGTTTTCGCGGTTGGTATTCATCCCAGTGCTAAGATTGGAAGCGGGATTCTGCTTGATCATGTAACTGGATTAGTGGTTGGTGAAACTGCAGTGATTGGTAACAATGTGTCAATTTTGCATAGTGTGACTTTGGGTGAAACTGGTAAAGCTTCTGGTGATAGGCATCCAAAGATTGGTGATGGGGTTTTGATTGGTGCAGGGATTTGTATTTTGGGGAACATTAAGGTTGGTGAATGTGCTAAGATTGGTGCTGGTTCTGTGGTGATTAAGGATGTTCCTCCTAGGACTACTGTTGTTAGTGATTTTGTTATGCTGCTGTTTTGAATTAATTTAGGGGTGATTATTTGTTATGCTACTATTTTGAATTAATTTAGGAGTGATTAATGATTATTTCTAGTTGTATTGTTGCTGTTTGCACCATTACTCTTTTCACTATTTAACTTTGTATTTTGATAAGATCATATGAATTTGGTTGACATTTCATATGTTTTAAATTTGGAAGATATTTAAGATTTATATTAGACTATAATTAAATTTTATGATGTTTATATATAATTTATTTATTATTTTATTCTGAAATAATTTTTCTAGTTAAACCATCAATTAAACCAGTTAGACCAATAAACTAATAAATCAGTAGCTAAAGCGGTTTGATAATCGGTCCAGTTTTCTGAACCTTGATCCTAACAAAGATGTCAAGGGAAGAGAGACAAATGTCGAATACAAATTACAAATTTAAATACTAGAGATTTAACTACTAAATTATAAGTTTAACTATTGAGTATTACATTAAGTCAGTTTTCAATTTGGCTTCTAAAATATTCTACCTCTCATTGTCAGATAAGATATGATATTTTATGAAATATGCAATGTCAATGCATGACTATCTTTTTCAGAAAACAAAAAAGTATATTTTCTTTGTACCATAAAGGTTGAATCAAGCTTAACCATTGGGCCGCATCCCATTGTCCACTTACGAAACGCAATGCTTAACTGTTATGTATGAATAATATTAAAAAATTTTATTTTATTAGGACGAAGGGACAAAAGTATACTTAAAAGTTCATACTTTAGACATGATTACACTTCAATCATTTAATGAGTCACGCGTGTATATTATTTATACTTCAGTGGACACAATATTTTTTGTATTTATTTTTTTAAGGAAGAAGGGACAAAAATACACCTGAAAGTTCATACTTGTGTACACAATTACACTTCAATCATTTAACGACGCCACACGTCGATGGCCGGAAGAGTAAATGTGTCCGCCGGAGTGTATAAATGATGTCCACGCGTGACTCATTAAATGATTGAAATGTAATCGTGTCCAGCGTGTGAACTTTCAGGTGTACTTTTGTCTCTTCTTCCATTTTATTATCTAATTATATATTTATATTTGTAAGATTTTGAACTAATAGGTAAAATCAAATTTCTTTTATTTTTTGCTTA
>NC_029792.2:26462981-26485258 GCF_000816755.2 Arachis ipaensis
CGTGTGTATGTATAAAATTATTTACACTTCCGATATATCAAAATTAAATTCTATTTTTATAGACTTCAGCTTACAACTTTTAATTCACCAAAAGAAGGGTTTTATCTTCTTTTGGTGTAAAATTGCGTATATGGCCATATAAATACAAAGACGGCATGTAAGCTGAATAAGCAGTTCTTTGTCTGAGGCAATTCTGGCGTGGCCCATGTGATTTGTGGAGAAAGCACACACATCATACATTAATATGACGCAAATTTGCAAAAGGATTTGGACTGGAGTCTAAGGAATCTTGCCTCTAATACTCTTTTCATTTTTTCTTTTTTCTTTTTTCTTTTCTTCTCTTAATGGAGTCAATAAAATAATGGTTTAGTTAGAGGTGAGAACGACAATATATGATGAATAGAAGGCTAGGTGGCTAATGCTTAATGGGAGGATGAATCAACAAGTCACGGTTGATCTAGGTGGTAAATAATCAAAAATAAGAGGAAGAATCAAATTGAATGAATTAAGCATATAATGCAATTAGGAATAGACACTACATTTATAGAAACCAATATAACCTTATACGGAAAATTGAATGAAGCCCAAAAAGAGATATATGACAAGTTGTTTTGGATTATTGGAATATGCTTACAAGGCTACCAATAAAGCTCTTATTGTAAATGGAATTCCAACAGTTCCTACCACATGCATCACATTCAGCCTCGGATACATGTGTATAAATGGGAGTGCCATTCTTATCCTCCAAGCCACACTCACTCACTCACTCACTCACTCACTCACTCTCATTGATAGCTTTACGTTATAGGCACTTGAGCTTATTGTTCTTGCTTCTTGCTGCAAGATAATGTCTATTACTTTAATGATGCCAAGAAGAGAGTTTGTTATTCTCTTTATGATTGTTGTTATAATTTCTTTGCTTGTAGTGAGATCGGAGGGAAGACATTTCCCTGAGTACAAAAACATCATTGGTAATAAAAGGATTTACAGTGAGGTTCACTTACATGACATGGTCAACAATGCACGAAGAAGTATAGAGTATTACAAGAAAAGGTTAATGTTGGCCGGAGACAAAGTGATGAGGGTGTCACCGGCTGGTCCAGATCCTCAACATCACTAGGGTTATAAAAAATGTTATTTGAATATTTTCTGTGAACATTCTAGTGTCCACACAAATATTTTGTATTTTTCGCCTTCCGAATGATACTTGATTGAAACCATAATAATATTTTTCTATCAAGGTTCACACACCAAATCCCACCATCAATCTTGTATTGTGACCTAATTTCTAAGGGAAATTAATGGTTGTGGTTTTGAATGTAAACTTTTGCACCAAAAAATGAGTGTTAATTATTATTGGCCATATAGCTCAAGTTGCACAAAATCCCCCCCGCGTATGTAGTATTTACTGAGAATGAATCCCTTCTATAAAAAAATATTAAATTGGTTTTTGTTCATTTTTATCATGAATTAAATAGATGGAGTCAACGTAGGATATCCACAAAATTATCTAATCAATAATAATATTAAGTTTTATATAAAAAGATTCATTCCTATTGGCTTATTAGAGGATACTTTGAGTGACTAGACAGTTTTGTCTTTTGCATGATTTTATCTTGAAATAAGCCTGACTTCTGGGTTGATTTTATCTGAATAGGATATTATCCTTGTAAGCATAAGCTGAGTTCGGTAATAAAGGAAAAAAGTATCCATCATTCACTACCCGAAAGAATACATTTTATCTTGATTGCTAGCCTAAAAGACTTGCGCTATAGCATACCAGCATATAGAGTCATAGAGATATGTCTTGTCAAGTTGGTATGTTACTCATCAATGCATCAAATCCATCAAAGACAACCCCAAAGATATTTTATTTGCCTGAACAATAATAACTCAAAAGATGAAAATAACAAAAAAATCTTGAAGGATTTAAAATTTGACAAGAATAATTAATTGTCAAATAGATCCATTTTTGTTGACGAAAAACGTTGTTATGACACAAAAATGTTTATGTGACAATCTTACATGACGTAATTCATTCTTTTCTGTCAACAAAAACTGAACTATTTGACCATTGGAGACCTTTGTCAACTTTTTAAATCTATCAGCAACTCTTTTATTGTTTATCTTTTGAAATTATTTTTGTCAGCGCATGAATCTTTTTGGTGCATTTTTGGTAATTTACTCGTTGTTCGAGGTACGAAACTAATCTGCAACGATAACCTACTAGAATCACAAAACTAGTAATGTTGAGGATCTGATCCAGCAAGGGTTGACACACTCCAATTTTCTTACCCCTACCATTCACCTCTGTTGGTGATACTCACTACTAAGAAGGCAACTAATAATCCTTTTACTAATGTTTTGAGTACTCACTTCATGCAATGGAACTATAATTAGAACAAATTATCCTGGCATAACTGAAGTAGCCATTTATCTTAAGAGTAACTTAAATGTCAAGGAAACAGTTGGCTTAATTTGAGTTAACCTTCAATTAAGAACAATTTTTAGCAATTAGATGGAACAGGGTACTGATATATATTACCTCCATTTTGTTCAAGAACCAAAGTCAATACCATTGAACATTTGGACTTGCATGACCCTTGGAAGCCATGGCATAGTAATCAAGCACGCAAGTATGTTTTGTATTCATCATAAATCAAATCAGAGATGTATTGAAATAAATCATAAATCATCTTTATAAATCAGACCAAAAGAGAATTCTAAAAGACTAAAACTTAATATTTGAAATGTACAAAATATCCCTATTTATAAGTGAGTGTCTATTCAAAATGGTTTTCTCAAAAGTAAAGTTGTAAAATAAGATAATTCTACTCATTTAAAAATCATTCCAAACCAAAAAATTGAATTCAATTCTACTAATATATTAAACTCATTCCAAACCATGAAATTAAATTTCAAATAGAAATCAATTCCTTTTTCAATAGAATAGAATTTTTTTCTCACATTAAAAACACTTTCCAAACACACTCTAATCGCGTAGATCAAATAGCAAAGTGAATAACTTGAAAAGAAAAAGAAAATTAGATAAATACTCATCTCGAAAAAAAGTAGCTAGACACTTGTATGTCCTTACACGACCTGAAAATTAATTAACACCAAAACATTAATATTTTCTTCTTTTTTATTAACAAAAGGGTCCTTATCTTCATCTTTCTGTTAGTGTTAAAAGTACATTGATCTAAATTGCACAAAAAATAATAGTGCTGTATAATAAGGAACAAATAGAGCATATATAAAATCTTTTGTCACTATAACATTAAAATCTTTTAATTCAAGAGTCACAAATGATCATCTTCCTTGAATATAAAATGCAGCAATTCTTAAATATTTGTATATCAAGATACCTAAGGTGCTCCTTTCAGACTCTCTCGTAATTTGCCTCTCTTGGATTTTCCAGTCTTCGTATCCCACTGCAATGGAAATAAACAACAAATATTACATTCAGCTAATGTTTCGGTCATAGATCTCAATTCCTGCTTCTTAAAATAAATTGAACCGAATTGAACTTAATAAAGACAATTTTTTGACAAAAAAAATAATAAAAAATAAATATTAAAAATTTTTAAAAAGGAGAGAAAGAAGAGCATAACTCAAAATTTTAGTTATAATACTCTTTTCCTTGTAATTTCAAATTGAGAAATGATAGTTGAACACCAAAAAAAAAGAGAGAAATGATAAATTCTTATAATTGGTACATCTAAAAACCTTTCTAATCTGAATCCCACTCACATCTACTAAATAATCCTTAGATATTGTATAAATTATAACTCCTGCCATTGTGAATGAAGTTTTGAATTAGGACAATTAATAAGCTTATCATTAGAACTTAGGAGATCATTAAAACTATCAAATTTGTGGCCAATTGATGATGAATCCAGAAAGAGAAGCTCCATTTACTTCACCTTTGGGTCTCCCCTATCCAGTCCAGAATATGAGAAGAATCTTCCCGCTTCAAAAAATGCCTTCACAAGAAACTAAATGTTAATGTTGTTCCAACAAGAAATATATTCAATATTGTGTTTGTACACATATCTTCTGCACACAATCTAAACTACCTATTTCTGGTTCTGTAGGACTTAATTAAATTAGCTTCTCGGTGATTAGAAATATCTCGTGGCATTCTTAGATTCTCGGGCACAACAAGCCTTCCGCTCCTGTTCTGGTATGAATCAACAATGAAGTTGAGTACTGTTTCCTGCCATGAGTTATTCATCTCAAGATCAACATAAGGTAACAGAAAAATAAATGCATGGGGCAAAATGAAAACGGTCAGAAGCAAACCACAACTCAAGTATAAGAAAAGGAATTTAATAATGTTTGGCACAGCAGCACTAGAAAAGCAAATAGCGAGAAGTGTGTTATCTAAAGCCATAACAATAAGGTTATGATCTTGTAAATTGAAGAGGTCAGAAGTTCAAATAAAGAAAACAATCCAAAAAGCTTTCCCTAGATCCCATCCCACCAGTTAGGACATAAAGAGATGTTGGTTAGCAGTAATTAAAGCAGGTCAGGCTGAGGACATAAGGTTAAGTTGGTTTATAGTTGTTCTAGCATAAATAAGAAATTACAAGAGAATGGTTATATATGCACATGCAGTAATGATCAGTGGCAAGAAAGGTTCAATAGTTATACCAGAGGTTTAGAAGCATCAAGCCAGTCATATATTTTTTCATTTCGAAACCATGTCAGCTGTCTCTTCGCAAAATTCCTGCAGGAAAATTTCAAGGAATATTCCTAAATAGCCAATAATATGCATCAAAGATAAATGGAAATCAAATACCAAAAAACAGGGAGATGATGATAAGCAGGGGGAATACAAAAGAAAAAGGAAGCAACTGCTTTTTTAATAACTTTATACACCATGGAGTAGTAAAATCAGTTAGTACCAAATAAGATTTAGCGTTGACACACAGCAGAGTGTATGTGAATAACAGAAGAAAATTTTTCTGCAACAGTTATCTTGTAGAGGATATAATGCAGTACCGTGATACTTTTTGAAATTCAGATAAGAACTTGTAAAATTCTCCTACTGAACTCTGACCATTTAGCTTTCTGCAACTTAATAAGTACTCCATGGCCTGGAATTATTGACTCATGTTAATAAAGAATCATACTATATAAATATTCATGTTAGTCTGTTACTCCATAATTTATAGTAGGCATTTATTTGCATAGCCTATGAGCATAATTTTTTATTTTATATATGTATTAATTTTCATATACACTATTTTCTTATTTTCATAACACACGTTTTCAAATTTTTTTTTATGATTATATCTTCAGCATGCATACATCATCCATGCTTATTTCCTTTAACATAACAAACCCAGTTAAACTGTGGTTTAACCACAGTATTACCTCAAAACAGTTCAAAGATCAGTTCAATTCTGAATGGATTTTGGTTCAATCACGTATAGTTCAAAAATCAAAAAGAACTTTAATGTTTTACCTGTCGTGCAATGTGGATTATTCAAGCCTATTTCAGTAATGAAAATTTGCAAATATAAAAAGTTAAATGTATATACAAAATATATAGAGATAGTATACTTGTCTGTAACCAATTCCTCGTGTTGCAGAATTCGAATTTGGAAGAAGACCCAAATTAAGAAGCCACTGAGCCTCAGATAGAATCCCATCCCTTCCTGTAGCCAAAGTGAACTAAGACAATTATTGGAATTGAATATTCATGATATTGACAGACAACATAGCATATATTATTATCATCATGGACCTTTTAATGAATTTACTTCCAACTTGCAAGGAAATTGGTATCCAAGAAGATAATTACATATCAACAGAGAAGTAACACAGAAGAATGCTCAACAGAATGTATAAATCGTGTTTGTTTCCAGTTTATGATATACCTAATAGCATTTCTTCACACCGATAATCAAGTGATTTATAGAGGTCAAGTCTTTGGACAGAAAGGAAAAAACACATAAACTCGTAGTCCAAATCTGACATATTGGTTTCTTCTGTTGTGTTTGCCCTAGATGACTCAGAACCATCAATAACACTAAAGTCATCCTGTTTCCTGAAAGAATCATATGGTACCCGAAAAGCAGAAGGAGGTGACCCACTGGACTGCCATTCCGAAGAATAAAAGAGAGTAAATTTACGAACATATATCAGATAGTAATCCATTCAAATCATACATTTCAAATTTATATCCACAGAAAAATACAAGTGATCCTAGTAATTCATTCAAATGTACTCTTCAAATTTATATCCACAGAAAAATACAAGTATAAATAATTCACAAGTAAAAATCAGCTGATTGTTACATTTAAGCAGATTCCGCATTGAGAAAAATTAAGTCTGAGATACACCCGTTAAGGCTGGTAAAATAATTATTCTTGTGCTTATATTTACACAGTTGCAATAAAATGAATAAGATATATAAATGCAGGACGAGAACTGATATTAAAATGTTAACATCAAGATTTTTTTTTATTTCTGGAAGACCTTTTGTCAAAGCCAGAAAGGCTTAGAAACCATGCAGAATTCAAAGTTGCTAATATGCAGCTTATAAAATTGCAAGCTTACCTTAATAATTTCCAGGCTACGCCGTAAGCGATACCAATCATTCACTGGTAAAAGTTGGGCCTTCGGATCACCGGCTTTTACAACCAATTGCACAGCTGCATCCCATTCTTCTTTTCTCTGTAGTTCAGCCAACTCTAGATGTACTTTGGATGCAATCTCCGGAGAAGCTATAGGCACATCTGGCTTTCCATATATGAACCTTTAAAATCAAAGTTCAAACAGCAAAACTCATAGGTATCAAATGTGCCACATTAGATTGTTTATAACTACTTAATATTTATAAACAAGAAACTCAATAATGGAATGAGATAAGACAGTGATAATTCACAACTATAGTGAATGCCCTATAGCAGCAGTTGAAAGGAGTTTATGATGCTTAGTGAAATAATGGGTTTTAGCAAGGGGAGAAGGAAAAGAACAAAAAAGCTAATGAACAATATGAAACTGTGATATATAAAACAAAAGCATTAATTCCTATGTACCAGTGGCAGATTGTTAATCCTGATTACATAATTGAAAAAACCATAAGAATTTTGGATAATCTAAGTGAGTCTATGATGTTTAATATTTTAAAATAAAATAAAAATGAAATAAGACATTTTCCTCATTTCTAACAAGATTTCAAAGAAGACAAACTACTATAACCTGTAGCTGGTTATCAGTGTGTTAACAAAGATTAGTGAATTACAATAATATCCTAGGGATATAATCATATATCCACATCCTTCAAGAACACAAGTCTGCAGCAATTGGAACCACATCAGCAACATCTTTTTGTGTTGATTTACAATTATATTAATGTCAAACCAAGCTTTTCCTACCCTTTTCATTCAGCAAGTTGCAAAATAAGAAAAGTGTCTCATTTTTAATTTATGCTTTCATATTGCCTTGTTATTGATACATCATACAACTACTGTACTACAAATAAGCAGGTCCATTTGAAACGATAATTAGTTGACAATAGGTGGCAGAAAAAGGCATACCATCTTAAATACAGTCCAGTGCCCCCGACAACTATGGGAACACGCCCTTTGTCAAGAATAGATCTTGTAGCTTGCCTTGCATCCTCGAAAAACTGTCCAACAGAATAGTCTGATAAATAATAATTAGTTTTACCTATAGAAAAAATAAGCTCTTCAAAGATCAAATATGAGATGAACTAATATGCAGTGATGATAATCCTAATGAATAGACACTCAAACAAATATAGCCAGCAAACAGACAACACACCTTCAGATGGATGCAGTATGTCAACCAGATGATGTGGTACCTCCTGACAAGAAAACACAAATAGAAACAGTGATTTCAAATTATCTTAATTATATTTGCAGTTGAATAAAACTGGTCACCAGATATTCAGTAATTCAGTGCTAGCACTAATTAGTAATGCAAATTTCAGTGAACAATGAACATATTCTCAAAGAAATTTACATTTTCAAAACTTTAAAAATGAATATATTCGATCAGCTTCATCATTCAGAATTTCACTACTTGAAGCAGTTAAAATCCTTGAGATGGGTTGAATTTTTTGTGCCGAGACAGAGTATGGCCAAAAGATTAGAACGTAAGCAATGTATTCCATGCCTCGTCTAAGACACAGCCATCAAGGATTCAATGGTCCTCCATAATATTTACACATGACCACCACATCCAAACTATTCATATTTGTATTATTAGTCATTGAACTTCAGATTTTGGTTACCAATTATTATAGCTGGGTGGAAAAAGAAAATTCATGTCGCCCCTTCATAATTAACAATTATCTTAAGAAGATAGAAGCTGGAGTTTTGTGAAACTTCTTGAATATAGAGTAACCATGGACAAGAGAAGAAACCAGAAAGAATAATATTAAAGGAAGATCTGAACTAGAATGTGCATATGAATATGTCTCACTAATTATGAAGCTACCCTCTTTAGATGGTTTTCCTTTTGAAAGATAAGTATATACTTAGTCATCAATTCTCATCTTTTCCTTTTTTTTTCCCCTTCGCAGTCATCAAAACTTAAAATTGAAAAATCACATGAGCATTTGTCAAATATGAATCATATGTATAATTATTTTAGAGAAAAAAACAACCTTGTTTGTTGAAACTAAACCAAAACTCTACCAACCTCATCACAGCTTACTGTCAGTAGAGAGTATGTTAACTACCAGAATAATTTCAAATAAAATAAGTAGTGCATTTCCAAACCATCTGATTCAATTAGTCAACCAATTACACCAAGCAATATGATCTACTGATAAAAATAAAGGAAAACTGACATAACAGACAATCCATACAAAATTTCAGGGAATAAAGTGAAAATCTATCTAATATAAACTAATGCAGAGTAGCAGATGATGTCACAGGTATGCACCTTTCTATCATTTTGGGAAGGCTTTGCAGATCCAATATCAAGACCCCGATATACCTGCGGCACAAGAAACCATTTTCATTAAAAACTCAAAACAACAACATCAACAGTTGTTACATCACAAAAAGTTCCTACGTCAAAGAGGAAGTAACACAAATACAGCAAAATCCAAGGAGATGGACAAGCATCATTTCCATGGTATTCCCTTGAAAAATCAACCTATTACCGTTCTCATAACTCAGTTCACCAAAATATTATCTTGGTACAATATAACATAATATGTTTCCCCTGCATAATAATAACAATGATTACAATAATATCAAAAGAAAAATAGCAAGCAGCCAGAAATCCAGAATTATCTAAGCTTTGGACGAACGAATGATTTTCGCTCTTATTGACTAATCTCTGAAAACACATGACAATAATTCTAACACAAATAAAACCAACAATGAAACATTACTATTACTACTACTACAGCTACTAACAATAACAACACAATAATTTCTCAACAGCTGAAGTCCAAAAGTTAGCTCAACAGAATTTTTTCACTGATCATGTGAATCTTGAAATTCAGAATTCTAAAAGTCTAAAACTAGCAAGACATTCAACAACAAGAACAATTTCAAATTATCAAGCAGAAAAAAGAAAAAGAAAAAAAAAAGGCGCCAAAGATGCTGGTTTGGTTGTCTAAACCTGGATAGAGTCGGCACTGACTATTTCCCCGTTGAGGCGCTTGGCGAGCTCAAGAGCCAGGCGGCTCTTGCCGGTACCGGTGGGTCCGGAAATGACTATCACCTTCTCTTTCTCCTTCTTGGCGGCGGCGGAAGCGCCGGCAAGGTATCGCCGGCGAAGAGCGAGGGAAAGCGGTGGTGATCGAGAAAGCGAGGTCTCCGGGAGACGGAGGCAGGTGCGGAGGTTACAGACTCCATTGTGAATCATCTTTGTGAATTCAGCTGAACTCTGAGTCCTCACTGCATTATGAAGTCACAATGGATAAATATGTTGATGGAGAATCGGAGATATTTGTATTTCCCACTTGATTTTATTGCGAGAAAATGACAAACAGGTCCAAACCTTTTTTATCACGGATATTTTTGTCTCTAATGATTGGAAAATACTTTTAAGTTTCTAATGTTCTTAAGGTGATTATTGTTTTGAGGTAATGAGACAAAGACTGAGAGACTAAGACTCAATATTATGTTTGTTGGTTCAGAGAATAGTACTAAAATTTCTGTTTCTGTCTCCAAAATTTCAGTATTTCAGTACCTCCAAAAAGTAGAGATATAGGAGACTAAAATTTTTAGAGATAGAGACTGAAACTTTAATAACATTTTATAACTAAAATATCCTCATTTCAATTAATTAATTTCAATTTTACTCTTTGTGCAAATTAAATTAGAGTTTCTTTCTTGTTTCAATTTTTGTCTCCCATTTTGCACCAAACAGAATACTGAGATTTATTTCAATCTGTCTCTTAGTCTCTATCTCC
The DNA here is from genome assembly GCF_000816755.2 of Arachis ipaensis. Taxonomy (NCBI): domain Eukaryota; kingdom Viridiplantae; phylum Streptophyta; class Magnoliopsida; order Fabales; family Fabaceae; genus Arachis; species Arachis ipaensis. The sequence continues at coordinate 26,473,396 of NC_029792.2, forward strand.
TAGTCTCAGTCTTTCCGTCTCTGTCTCTCCACCAAACGCTACCTAAAAGTTCGACAGATCAGTCCCTCTGTCCAAATGGCTCAGTCAGATCCAACGGAAAAATCTGATGTCACGCGTACGCGTCGCTATGAATTCAGCAAATCCTCATTTCTTCATGAATTCTCCACTTTGCATGTTTTTTTTTTTCATTTCTTTCAAGTCATTCTTGCCTTCAAAACTTTAAATCACTCTTAAATCCACCAAATTCAATACAATATTAATATAAACCATAAAATTGTGGTTCATCAACTTTTCCACACTTAAACATTAGCATGTCCTCATGCTAAACTCTTGTGGTTCATCAACTAATATGCAAAATGCGTCTACCTACTTGATTAAAAATGAATCAATCTCCAAGAACATATATGAACAAGTAGGGCTAAGATAGTATGATGATTTATGAATTCCACTAATTCAAATCTCAAAATGAAGTATAAATATACTTGTAAGAAGAAATCTCGTGAAAGCAAGGAACAATGGATTGAGTATCAAACCCTCACCGGAAGTGTTTGCACTCTAATCTCTCTAGTGTTTGAGGGTCGATTCTCTCAATTCTCTACTAATCTTGCTTTCTAAGGCTTTCTCTTCTATCTTCTACCAATCAACATATATTCAATGCATGAATACACATATCAAGAGGTCTTTTCAAGGGTTGTGATGGGGTTAGGGCTAAATTTAATTTACTTTTTTCTCATTCGATGCCTTGATATGTTTGTTTGAGTGATTTAAAGTTTTGAAGGCAAGAATGGCTTGAAAGAAATGCAAAAAAGCATGCAAAGTGGAGAATTCAGGAAGAAATGAGGATTTGCTTAATTCATGGCGACGCGTCACGTGTACGCGTGAAAGGGAAGTCTGCCAGGCGACACGTACGCGTGACAACTGACAAGCATTACGGGAGCCAACTTTTCTGTTGGGTCTGACGGAGGCTTGGACGGAGGGACTGATCTGTCCAACTTTTAAGAACATCAGGGATTTAAAAGTATTTTTCAATGGTCAGGGACAAAAATATCTGCGAAAAAAAAAGTCAGGGACTTATTTGTCCTTTTTTCTTTTATTGTTTATATATTTATTTTCGGTCATGCTAAGTAGCCAAATAGTATAGAAATGTCACAAGTAGAAGTGACGTATACCTCTTTATCATTCACATTTATTATCATCCACCCTTCTTTTTTTCTTCTTTTTCTGGGTAGTTCGAGTCATTAATGTTCTTTTCAAAATTAATTTCAGTTTCACCCAAATTAAATCCCTAATAATATCTTTCAATTTTATTATTATTCATTAAAATTATTAATATAAAATTATAAATGTTATGTGTATGAATTTATAGATGTTACGAGTAAATTTATTAATTGAATAAATTAATTTAAGAATTTGATTATTTTTTCAAATTCAATTATGATAAAATTTAAAAACATCTGTGTTAACTTTCTTACAAAAGATAGGATTGAGACTCGAACCCGCGTGTTAACTTTCTTACAAAAGATAGGATTGAGATTCGAACCCGCGACCTCTAGATGAGTATGAAGAGACTATGCCATTTGAGCTATAACTTGTTGGCAATTTGATAGTTACTTATGCAATAACTAAAAAATGATATGTATATGGATGTAATATCTAATAAATATTAATTTAATTTTTAGATGTTAGTTGTATGTAATTATAGATGTTATGTGTATGAATTTAGTTAGTACAGTATAATTATAAATGCACATAAAAACAAAAAAAAATTAAATCAGTTTATTATCATACCTCATCAGAGCTAGTGTGGTTTTCTATATTCTTAAAAATTGGTTGACTGGAAACAATTTCATCGGGTGAGTCCGTCTATTGTTCAAATTATTTTTCAACTCCTTCTAACATAGGTACCATGTTAAGGTCAAATTCAAATGCCATATTATTTGCAATGATAACTATGACTTGTTATAATTTTTTTTGGCCTATCCCAATTGTGCTTCCAATTGAACTAAAGTCGTGATTTTTAGGTACTTAATATAGATGTTCCTATTGTGCTTCAATTACAATAAAGTAATTTTTGTCTCTAAACCTATACGGCCTTCACGATTTTTCTAGCAATTACAATGAATGAAACAAGCTCTTTATGTTTCACTTAATCTCCACATACAAGCCTTTTTGCTATATAAGTCTTACAAGTCCTGAAAATCCCTTACTCCTAAAACGCGTCTCTTCTAGCACGTCTAGTCCACGCGCCTTCTTAATAGATTTTTCAATCAATGAATGCGCGAATATATAACTTCCTTTTTCGAAAGGATTTGGTTTTCTTTTTCGAATTTCTTTTGTGTTTTCTTACCTTCTCTCTTCGATCTCTTTCGTGCGTTCCTCTATGCGTTCTCCTTCGATGTTTACTTGTGTTTCTCTCTCTGTTCTCTTTTTTCATTTTTTCTCGATTTCCATTCTTTCTTAAATCAAGCTCTGAAATCATTTATTCAGATTGTCAGCTGAACCAAAACGAAGTGGATTTTGAATTTGAATCCAATAAAGTTCCTGAGGTGTGGTTTAATTCCAGTTAATATTTTTGTTAGTAGTTTATGATTGTGGAGCTTAATAATGTGTGAACCTTACCTGTGAAATTTGTTGTTCGTTGTTTGAATTGAATCTAATGTACTAGTTCTGATGAATTTTCTGCATTTTATATCAGACTTTCGAATGTAAATCAGAAATATTTGGGTGTATTTACAGTTTATGACTTTTTATCTGACTGAGGGTGAATTGTCTTATTCTTTTAGTTGAATTGTTTTAGTTTCTCTTTAATGATGATTTATGACTCAGATTTTTGTTATTTTTTATGATGGTTTTATAATTGTATTTGCATTATGCTTGTTTTAATATAGTGTATTTTGGGTGTACTTTACAGCCCCTCTGTAATGTTGATGAGCAGTTTGTTCCTAAGATTGGGATGACTTTTAATACGCTTGAAAATGCTGCAAAATTCTACAAGGATTATTCGAAGGCTGCAGGTTTTTCTACAAGAGTTCAGAGCATAAATAAAAAGGGAAACGAAATTAAGAATCAATTGATTACATGTAGCAGAGAAGGAAAATGAAAATCGAAAATATCTCCGACCGAGAAGAGAAACCCCTCAGCTGGTTTAAATTGTCCTACAAAAATTTATATACACATATTGAAGGACATTGGTGTTTGGATTATTTCCAAGGTCGTGTTGCATCATTCACATCTCTGCTATCCAAATCAAGCAGAGATGCTCAAACAGTACAGGGATCTAAGCATGTTCGTGCGTCGTACAATAGAGAATAACGAGGAAGCCGATATCAGACTAAGCAAAACTTACCAATCATTTGTGGCAGCAACCGGGGGTCACCGCGAGTTAAATCTTATCGAAAAAGACGTGAGAAATTACATCACGAGAGAAGTATGGAATGTTTCAGAACTAGACGATGAAAAAGAATTCAAGAAATACTTATTAAGAATGAAATAGAAGAATCAGAATTTCTTTTTCGAGCTTGAACTCGAGGACGATCAGTCGATTAAGATTGCTTTTTGGGCGGACGCAAGGAGCAGAGCTTCCTATGAGTATTTCGGAGATGTTATTTTATTCAACACCACCTACAATACAAACAGGTAATATGTTGTTCTGGTTTATGATATTGAATTAATGCTGTTTTATAAATCTGCTGTAGAGGTCTATATTGGATGTTTTTTGGTGTATAGTTACATTATTTGGGTGTATTTAATGGTTTGAATTCTGTTTTGTCGTAATCTGTTTCAGGTATAATCTGGTTTTTGGTTCTTTTGTCGGGGTGAATCACCATGGTCAGTCAACACTTTTGGGATGCGCTTTGATGAAAAACAAATATTTTCAATCATTTAAATGGTTATTTCAATCTTGGCTTCGTTGCATGGGAGAAAATGCTCCTGAAGGGATTCTCACCAATCAATGCGCATCGTTGCAAAGGGCTATCGAGGCTTGTATGCCAACAACTATTCACCGTTGGTGTATTTGGCACATCATGAAGAAGATTCCAAGCAAATTAAACAGCTACAAGGGACACCTAGAAATCGAACAAGAAATGAACCATGTTGTTTGGAACTCTCATACCAAAGAATCATTTGATAGGAATTGGATTGATTTTCTGCTGAAGTATGGTCTTGTGGACAACAAGTGGCTTTCAGGTAATGTCTTTTAAAATCTGCAGCAGAGGTATAAATTGCATGTTTTTGGGTGTATTATAGTTTGATTTGGGTGTTTTTTGCAGAGCTTTACGAAGATCGTCATATATAGATTTCAATTTATCTAGATCACCACTTCTGAACCGGGATGAGAAGCACACAAAGGAGAGAGAGCATGCATATGTTTTTTAACAAGTTCGTTACCCGGAACAGCTCATTTATCCAATTCGTCAAACAATACGATAATTGCCTTGGAAGCAGGGAGCAAAGAGAGAGAGAATCAGATGTTACAGATTTTTTACACCGTCATATCCTGTGCAAAAAAAATCCTCCATAGAAGCCTAGTTTCAACATGTGTACACTCACCAAAAGTTTAGGAAAATCCAAGCACAATTCAGAGGGAAGGTGAATTGCATCACAAGATCAACGAACTTTGCTCTAGACTATTCAGTATACGAAGTTACAGAACAAGTTTCCAACTCAACATTCAACAAGTTTGCGGTTACATACGACTCAGTAGCAGCCCAAGTAAAATGCTAGTACTTATTATTCGAGTCAAGAAGGATATTGTGTCGTCACGCCCTAAGCGTGTTAAGCTTTGAATGAGTAAACAAAGTGTCACCGAGATACATATTAGAACGATAGAGTAAGAACGTAAAGAGGAGACACACACATATTAAGAACAGCCACGACGGGCCACTATTGGAGCCAAGAAGCAAGAGGTTTGACGAATTGTTGTTTCGTTCGCAAAATATATGCGAATTTGCATAAGAATCCGAGGAGATCACCGCCATTCTCCACCGTGCCTACGATAACGTTGTGGTTGAGATGCAAGAATCGAAAGCCAAAAGGAAAGGGACATGTTTGTTATCTCACGAAGATGCTAACTTGGAATCCGTTAACGAGCCTCAAAGCCCTCCAAGGGTGAGAACAAGAGGACGTCCCAAAAAATAAGCTAGGTTCAAAGTTGGACAAACAGATTCAAATGCCTCAAAGAAAAAGAAAACGAAAGCTCCAAGCGAGGTAAAAGTGATGTTCTTTAAACAAGGAGTAATTGAGTTTATTTTATTTGTTAATAGTTTTGCTAATATGTGAGTTTATTTTTTTCAGTTGAACCTTTTTGATGGTGCATCAGTGGTGCAACCAAATTCTAGCCAATATCACGGACATGTTATGAATTATCTGTTTAGGGATCCAATAGCAGGGGATATGTTTTTGGGTGTATAGTGACAGTATTTTGGTGCAACTCAATTTTTTGGGTGTATTTCTGCATTCTCTTGTGTTTGACATTTTTATTTTTTTATATGTTTTAGATGCTGCTGTTTGTGTTAGAAATTAGTGTTTTGTTTATATTTGTTTGTTTTAAATTTACTATACATATACAATCAAATCCTAAAGAGGTTAACAATTCAAATTTCTAAATTCCCATACCTCTTGGTTGGTTTTTCCATGGAAATATGTGAGGACTCAATTTAGGTGTATACCAGTTATATTTGGGTATATTAGCACGTTTGGTGTTGTTTTTCTTCATTTTTGAACCTGTAATTGATAACTTTTGAATACAGCATAGACAATTTATGCAAAAAAAATTTATAATAAAATTGAATTAAATATTCACAAAATTTACAAAAACTGTTCAAACTATTCCAAGACTATACAGTACTCAAACTAATCACTATCAATATCATCTAATTCTATTTGACAATATGGACTCAATAACACTGCGGATGGCTTGGACAATCTTATTGCTTCACTTTCTCTAATTGCTGTATCTCTGTCTCGATTCATCTCATAAAATAGAATCTGTGAAGCATATCCAAAAGTGGTCCATCTCCGCCTACAATTTAAAATAATATTTGTTTAATGAACTCTGTTAATTTAGTAAAGTAATAGAGAGTTATAGAGTTTTAAACACAATTACCTGTGTCCAATTGTCCTAGTTATATTTCCCCTTTTTAATGTTTTGAGGATCAATTATTTCAAGTCATTTCATTACATAAACAGCACAATCATAGCTGGAAACCAAAAATAAATTAGCAAATTAAAATAGGACAGCAATGGAAAACACAATTTTCAGAGAGAAAGATTTATACTGTATTTTTTTGCCTGAAATGTTGATGTATAGGATTCAATTTCATGATCGTCTTTCTTGAGTGGTGCTCCCTCAGCATATACCCTCATTCTGGAAATCACATACCCCCTAAAAACAAAAAACAGAAATAACTTACACCTAAAGGATCCCATAGTACACCTTATTTTGAACAGAACTACACCCAAATATTAAAATACAAACAATAGAAATAACTTACAACAAATTTATTAAGCTTCATTCTGGATTCGGAGGGACACTTTTTGTGATACGAGTCAAGGATAAAAAAATTTTTCTTTCTAACATCAGCCACCCATATCCACCAATGCTCTGTGTAGCAAACAGGTGCAAATATCTTAAGTATGGCCACATTGAACAGTGTTTTAGTTTAATTGGCACATAACTAAAGAATTGTGATAAGTTTTAGAACTGAAAACTTACATATGGATGAGATGCTAATTTTTTCAGGTCCAAAAAAGGTATGAATATTTTGTAGTCTTCAATCATAAATGGCTTTTTTAAATTTTGGCGGTAAGAACTCGCCCGCTCCCCCCTCCCCCATGATTCCCAATAGCCATGTTCTGCAGCATTTGTGAAACAGCAAAAGAAATATTTAATACACCCAAAATATTACATAAATACACTCAAAATTGAGTTCAATAAACCTTACCACAATAGTAGGGGGAGACAGTAAATTTTTTCTTCAAATCTTTTAATATTTTGTCTGTTCAGAATCAGACACATAGCAGTGACAATCTAGAAAAACAAAAAATTCAAATTAATTACATCAATCAACATTGCAGTTACATGTCATAATAAAATTATTAATCTTATTCTAATATTACCTCAGCTTCGATATATGTACTAGCTTTTAGAGATGCGAAGTAGATTTTGGACAATAGTAATGGTTGTTGGGCATTGAGGGTGCAAACTGGCTCATACTCATTAGTACCTCCATCCCCGTATGTCTTTACATGTGTTGCCCAAAGTTAGCACTTTTTGTTGATTTCGGCCGGCAATTCCTTCCTCCTTGCAGGAGTTTCAAACTTTTCAAAATTTTGGCCAGCAGGCTGCTTTTCGAGCGGGAGACTTTTAGCCTCTGCAAACTCTAATACTGCCTTAACCCCAGTGTTTGTAATTTTCTCAACCAACTCTCTAATTCCTCAATTAATATTGGTGTCTCAGGGCTTTTTTCCTTTTCAGATCCTGGTCGGCCCTCTTGAATCAGGGTTTCTTCTTGACTTGAATCAGTGAAACCGAGGCTGAATGATGGCGCTGGAAATTATTTTGGTACATAGAATGCTGTGTTGGCGATCATCATCAATGCAGCAATGGCTTCAGGGGGTGGATTACTGCATGTTGACATATAAGATACTATAAGAATAAGAATAGACGAATAATATCAAAAGAGAATTATATTGTACTGAACTTACATTTGAGATGGAGATGGTGGCACTGTGGGTGTACTTTCAGTAGGTTTCTGGGGTTGTGGAGTGTTTCAGGGTTAGACAAAAGGATTCAAATTATAAAAAAAACAATTACAGCTCAATTCAGATGAAATACACCCAAATAAAAACAAAATACCCCCAAATAATAACCAAATACACCCGAATATTTTTTCTCACTCCTTAATTGTTTCTTCGCTAATTTTCTTGCTCGAGGACTTTGGAGGGGATGGTTCAATTTGGACAGGGCTTGCTGCTGTTGTCTGCGATGGAGGCATGCATACTTGAATCGGAACTCTAAACAAGACAAAAATAAAAAGTTAAAAAACTCCCTTAAAATAGATGATTAGAAGGTTGAAATTTAGTTGTAAAACTCACATATCAAGTGGTTCAGATTGTGGATGTGTCTCCATCCGAACAACGATCATCTTCTGTTGAGCTGGGTCACTGACAGATTCTTCTTCCAGACCCAACCTAAAATCTACCCAAATAATGTCAAAATACACCTGAAGCATTGAAAAGAAACACATGCTCTATTTTTTTAGAACTTATGTAGTTGCAGATTTTTCTTTTTTTTCCTGCCTTTTTTTTCTTGAATAAAACATTAAAGTGCTTTTTTTCCTAAAAAAATATATATACAGAATTAGAAATAGATGGTAAAAAAATAATTAAGCAACCGGTATTAGAAACAGAAATTACATGCTATCTGTGGATTTGTTTACGCTGCTTTGATCCGTTTGTGCTTGAAATAAAGGATCATTCTCGCTTCCTAAGTTTATCTCCGGCATTCTAAACATAAAATAAATATCATTCAATAAAAATACTATTTAGTTAAATCAGGATCTCAAAATTCTATCAAATAAAGGATCTTACGTTTTGGATGAATCATAGTGACCTTCCGTCGATGGGAGCCTAGCTTCCTTCATTCTGGGAAAGCAAAAACAATTATCAGCAACCAAAGCACCTTAAAATCGGTAATATACACCCAAATTCAACATACCGTTGTGCAGCAGCCTTTTCATTGGTTTTCTTCTTTTTTGATTCTCTTAAGAATTCTTCTATATCTTCAGTTCTAATATCAGTTCTGACAGTACATGCAAAAGAACATGTTAACAAATATAATTATGATGATAAAGGGTAAGATAGATTTACAAAGTATCTTACACATCATAGGATTGAATTTGTTCTTCAAAAGACAAATTCTTAACAATGTACTTTCTTTTTTTGGATTGTGTCTTGGAAATAAAAAAGTATGAATCAGACAGACATAATAAAATTGATGATAAAATACTCTCGAAAGCAGTGCATACTTTTTGGGTGGAGTCTAAATTTTTTTCTTTGATTTTTGTTTTATTATTGGTGACGATTCTTCACTTCTGAAATTAAATGAGAAATACTCTGTTAATACATCAAATTTTGATAATAAACAGAAAAGAAAGTGATGCAATGATAATTTCAGAATCTTACTCATCATTGGATTCACTTTCACTTTCTGAAGTGGAATCCTCCAAAATCTGCTTCCTTTTTTGGATACCATTCTAGAGGGCAAACAATCATTAGCAAAAAACACCCTAAAAATAACAAAATATACCAAAAAATATTACTTACTTTTTAGCTGTCCTGGTGGGTTGTTTCCTTTTTTTGTTGCTTCCTCTGAGTCTTGTTCAGACTCAGACTCAGAGGTAAAATCAAGTTCAATCTCCGATGAATCACTCTCGGATGAACTTACCTTCTTCTTTTTTGTCTTTTTCTTTTTTTCTTTCTCTTTTTCTTTTATTTTCTTCAACTTCTTTTTCACTTCCGCCTTCTTGACGATGCCCTGAAACAGTAGAAATGTTAGCACCATCTACATAAATAAAATACACCCCAATTAGAGAAGGTATTTTGTTCAGTTACCATATGACCATCAATTTCTGCTTTGATCCTCGCAACCAGCAGCTTTCTATTCCAGTGGCTAACCCAGGGCAGTCCAGGAATTGCTTCTCCTTTCTTGTTTGTGTGTTTTGTTAGATGAAAATAGACTATCATCAAGGCATAGAGGCAGCCATCAATCGATTTTTTCTTTTTCAAACGGTAATTGGTTATGTCTTTGATGATAAAATTGAGCACATGGTGCTCCAGTTGCACTCTGTTATGTTGTCCATCAGAAAAATTGGAGCTAGGTGGACAGGAGATACTTTGTTTATCATAGTTGGCAACAAGAACGCCATTTGAATATAGAGGATGAAAATCCTCTTGAACATTAGGCGATCTTGGTCATTGTCAACACCGATATTCATCATCTCATCGGTCAAATTCTTTAATGTCTTTCCCTGGAACCTTCTAAAATTCTGTTTGTTCTCCTCATAAAGTTTCTTAAAACTTACTTTATCGGAAAATAGGTCTCCTATAAAAAAAATAAATTACGCTCCAAATTATTTGAAATACACCTAAATACCAGCCATATACACCTAAATTTATTTCTTGATTATATGAGATCAGAATAAGATATTACAAAAAATAGATTACAGAGAGTGCAAGTATAAAGGTTTTCTGTAATCAGTTACCTGATGTATTGAGGCCAAGGGCAGCCCCTATTATTTTGGGTTTAATTCTAAATGAACCGTGGCTTGTGTCCAGTTTGTTTTTATCCAAATTAAAGGAATTAGCCAACTCCTTTAAAAGTTTGTGTGGCACCTTCATTAGCGGTATGTGCATGAGACCACCAAATCCTAATTCGCGAACGATGACCTTCTTTGCCTCGCTCATCTTTTCAAACTTTTCACTCAATAGTCGTATGGCACATTTCAAGTCCTTGGTTTGCTATAAACAAAGCAAAATGAGAGTCATTTAAATAACCTATATTTACACTAGAAAAAATTGACTTATTCTAATGTGTGTGTGTGTGCGCGTGCGCGCGTGTGTGTGCGCTTACATTGTATTTTTTTCATCTTGAATATTGCTTATCATTTTTACTATAAGGAATAAAAAATTTTGTCAATAGATAAAAATACCAGCTAAATACCAGCGGCATACACACAAATACCAGTAATATACACCCAAATAACTGCCTGATACGCCCAAATACTAGTCCTATACACCCAAATCCAGTCCTATACACATTTATTATATTTTGGATTACGCAACATTATATGAGATTAAAATAATATTCAAGTCAACTAAACATGCATACAATGACACTACAAGCTAAAGTATAAGTACAACAGCACCAGTTACAGTTGAATACTCTTGATATATATATCAGACACATACACCTGCATTTTTTTTAATAACATAACATTATATGGGTTCAAAATGATATTTAAGTTCAAAAGTTCACTAGAGGGCACCAATCACATTCAAATTTCATGATATACACCCAAAAAATTTGCCATATACACCCAAATATGTGTTCACTTGAAATACAGTACAAAATTTATATGTATGCAAGATGACTTCCAAACATGCAAAAGATGAAAAAATACGTTAGACCATTCACTAAAAGTACGTAAAATAGCGTAAACGACTTGAACAGTTTCACCAGAACAGTATTATCAATTTTAAACCAAGAACATATATATAAATCTAATTAATAAAAGAGAAATACGACGATATAATGCTTCATTTTCAAAATCAGAAAGAGAAATATAAAAAACCTAGAAGATCATTGAAACATTACCTTGAGGCTTGAATAATGTTTCTTCTTTCTTTTTGGTGTTTTTCTTATGGAGATTTTGATATTTTCTTGTTGATTTCGTCGACTGTTGGCGAGGAGTTTGAAAGTTTCTTCAGAGTTGTGGTTGATTTCGAATGTGCCTTGAATCTCGAGGGTTGCGGTTTTGATTGAAGAAGAAGAAGAGTCGCTCATAATGGTGAGTAGCGCGCTTTGAAAACGGTTGAGTGACGCGCGTGTTTAACATGCTTGAGTTGGGAGAGAGTAGTTTTTGTTGGGCTTGTAAACTAAAAAGACTTGTATGTGTAGCATATCTGTTTATGATTTTTCACTCCTACAATGGTAATGAAATGGAATAAAGGAATTATAAATCAATTAAAATTAAAGTCATTTAATGAATATTATTATTACGGTTCTTTATTATTATTAGTCTTTATTATATTCTTAATTATGATATTCAAATTGTAAAAAAAAAACATTAAGTAGTGATTG
>NC_029792.2:26486565-26488612 GCF_000816755.2 Arachis ipaensis
TTTTAGGTATTTCTATTAGCAAAATAATTTTCATAACTAAGAATTTATATAAATTTTATTATTTGATAAGAAATTAGAGTAATTTTTCACATTTAAGTAATTATATATCCAAGTTTATTCATGTGATTTGAGTTACGCGTTTCTTTTTTCTGTTTTCTTTCCCCTCTCTCATTGCGCCTTTTCATCTTCTTCTTCTTCACTCCAAATGCTACGTCTTCTTCTTCTTCTCCTCCTCCTTTTTTATTACTTTTCAATTTCGTTACTGTCGTCACCAACAACACTTCTTCTTCTTCCTCCTCCTCCTCCTATTGGAATTTTGTCTCCTCCTTCCTTTTCATCCTTTTCCTCCATCATCATCATCATCATAATCATCATTGTTATTGTCATTGTCTTCTTCTAATACGTATCGTCGTTATTGTTATCATCGAATTCAAATTTATATAATGGACAATTTTCGGTTTATTTGGTATTATACAATGGTTTCGTTTTGAGCTAATTTTTGGTTCATTTGAAACGCAAGTGTTTCTGAATTCGAATTTATATAATGGATAATTTTTTATTCATTTGGTATTATATAATGGTTTCGTTTTGATAGTATTTTCGGTTCATTCGAGACGCAGGATTTCTGAATTCGAATTTATATAATGGATAATTTTTGGTGCATTTGATATTATACAATGATTTCGTTTTGATAATATTTTCGGTGCATTTGATCAACACAGAGAATCAGAATCAATAGAGATGCTAGAAAAATGTTAGTGTTGTTGGTGTTGATGATAATGATGATGGAGGAGAAAGAAGAAAAGAAAGGAGGAGATCAAAAAAATTCGAATAAAAAAGAAACATGAAGAGGAGGAGAAGGAGAAGGATGAGATGGATGTGGTGGTATGGTGGTGTTGACGATGACGATAATGAAAAAAAGATGAAAAAAAAAGGAGAAAAAGAAGAAGACAGAAAAGGAGGAGGAGGAGGAGAAAAAAACGAAGAAGACAAAACACCGCAACATAAACTAAAGGGATACGTATTGTTTTGGTCCTTAACGTTGAGGGTCAGAATCGAAACCGTCTCCATCGTAATTTTGGATTTAAAATTATCCTTAACATTTTTTTTCGTATTAAAATCGTCATTTTTAATAAAATTATTTATTTTATTACTAAACTACCCTTCTTTTAATAAAAAATATAAATTAAAAAAAAAATAAAAAAGAACGCAGGGAGGAAGAGGGGAAGGGAAGATGAGGGGGTGTTCATCACCCCTTTTTCTCATTGACATCTTCAGAAGAGAGAGAAAGAGAAGCAGAGACTTAAAGAGAAGGAAGCCTCACCGTGCCTGGCCGTCGCGATCGCGACTCACTGTTGCCCTTGCAGCACCGCGATTCACCGTCGCCCTTGTAGCGTCGCGATTCACCGTCGCCCTTGCAGTATTGTGACTCCCCCTCGCCATCATCGTGACTCCCCCTCACAGCAATGCACCTGACCCTCACCTTCCTCGTATTCCTCGTCATCCTCGGGGAGGTGATGGTGCTGGTGGTGGTGTTGCTGCTACTGACCTCGTCGCCACTTCACGTCCTTGCCGCTGTACCTCGCCAATTCTGCTTCTGCTTATGCTTCTGCTTTCGATTCGACTTTTGCTTCTGTTTTGGCTTTGGCTTCTGCTTCTGATTCTGCTTCTACTTCTGCTTCTGTTATTTTTCTGATTTTCTTTTTATTGTATGTTGAATTTGATGTTGTTGTTTTTGAATTTGAATAATGTGTTATTGTTGGCGTTGAATATTGTGTTCTTGAATCTGATTATTGGTATTTGGTGGGAGTAAGGAAGATGGTGGTTGTGATAAAAAGGTAGTGGTGGTGGAGGTTATTTTTGTCTGTAAAAAGTCAAAAGGACTATTTTAATATAAAAAATAATGTTAGGACGATTTTAAATCCAAAATAACGTTGGAGACGAATTTAATTTTGACCCTAAATCTTAGGAACCAAAACAGTATTTATCCCTATAAAATACATATTAAAAATAAAACAGCACAAGTATTTACATAAATATATAATGA
>NC_029792.2:26489700-26506278 GCF_000816755.2 Arachis ipaensis
CCACCGCCGATCTACCTAGCCCACCGGTGGTCCTACTTCGGCCTCTGCATCTGCCGCCGCCGTGGAGTGCGTCGCCGGGAAGGGGAGCTCGAGCTGCCGATCTACCCAGCCGTGGAGTGAGTCGCCACCGTTCATGCATGCTCCTGCCACCGCCGATCTACCCAGCCGCTACTCCTCGCCGCTGCTCCTCGCCGCTTCTGCTTCTTGCTTCGATCTTTGTTTCTGCTTCTTCTACTTCTGCATCTTCTGCTTCATCTTCTACTTTCTGCTTCTGTGCTTCTGCTTCTGCATCGTCTGCTTCTACATCTTCTGCTTCGTCTTCTACTTTCTGCTTCTGCTTCTACTTGAGTGCTTCTGCTTCTACTTCTAATTTAATTTTAATTTGTTATTTACTGATTTTATCATTGTTGTATGTTGATTTATTGAATCTGGATTTAATTTATTGAATCTGATATTGACTTGTTGAATCTGGATTGGAATAATGCATTTGTTCATCATAATTCCTAATTTTTATTGTTGGTTTTGTTTTTGTTTTGATTTCTGAATTGCTGTTACTTTTTTTTGTTTTTGGATTCATTGTTGATTTGTTTTTGGATTTTTTGAATTTCTGATTTTGAGTTGTGTGTTTTTTTTGTTGAATCTGTATTTTTAATTTGTTAATGGAAGAAGAATTTGTTCTTCTGGAAGAAGAAGAATTTGTTTTTGGATTTCTTGAATTTCTGATTTTGAGTTGTGTGTTCTTTTTTTTGTTGAATCTGTTTTTTTAATTTGTTAATGGAAGAAGAATTTGTTCTTCTGGAAGAAGAAGAACAAGAGAATTTCTTCTCCAGGAAAAAGAAGAACAAGAAGAATGAAATGGTGAAAAAAGGGTATTTTTGTCATTTAGAAAAAATTATTAAAAAGGATGATTTTAAAATAAAATGTAACATTAAGGACGATTTTAAATGGCATAGTCTCCCCATACTCAATTAAGAGGTTGCGGGTTCGAGTCTCCTATCTTTGGTAAAAAAAAAAAAAAAAAAAAGAAGGACGATTTTAAATAAAAAATTACATCAGGGACGGTTTCGATTCTGACGCTCAACGTTAGGGACCAAAACAATACTTATCCCTAAACTAAATGACTTGGATAAACTTAAATGTAAAATTAATTGAATGTATCGAAATTAATATTTTGCCTAGAATGTTAACATTACTTCTTGAAAAATGAAAACTTCGTATTATTACAGGTAAATAAAAATTTATTTTCTATTTAATATCTATTTATAATAATTTTTAAAATATTTAATATTGTTTGAAATTTTCCTTTATAATCTTTTAGTAGAAAAGCCAAAAAGTAAAAAACCGCGAATGAAGTGTCAAAGTTTTTACAAAATTTTAGTTATACAAATATAAAGCTATGAATTTCATATCAGCATAATTTTATTGAAAATTTATAGATAAAATCATGTCATTATAATAACCTTCTAAATCATGAATAACCCAAACCTGTACTGAGAATTTTATTGGATAAAATACTATCTTAATCCTATTATTTGGGATAAATTTTAATTTAATTCTTAACGTTTTAAATATTTTATTTTTGTCTCGAAAAATTTTAAATAAATTGAGATTTTGTTTGATAAAATTTTTTGAATAGGTGTTTGTGCTCTTCAAAAGCATAAATAACTCGTTTTATGTTTAATAAAGGAATTATTTTTATTTTTAATATTTATCACCATAAAATTTGTAACTACTTACAATACATTGATTTTTTGCAAACCAAACCATAAAAGTAATAAAACTTGTAACAACTTTTCGTGTACTAATTTTTAAAAAATCAGTGAAGTCAGATAAAGCATTCCAACGACATAACCTTTGCAAGCTGCTACTTCTTGCAGGCGCTGATTCTCCAGCTGAAGCATGTGCCACTTTCTTCTAGAAGCCATTCCATATACACGGACATCCCCGTACAATCATTCACACATAAAGCCCACGGCTTAACATGTTCGCATCAACACTATAACTATTATTCTCTGTCACCCTCTCATGACCTTTTAATCATTTCATAATCACATGTGCCGATTTATCTTCTCTTTTTCTTTTAAAACCAAAACCAATCCCCCTTTCATCCTTAAAACTAATTCTTTAACTTTTTTCAATATATTACAAAATGAAATCAATAAATAAAAATTCAATTACTTTTAAAATTCACTAAAACTCCTCCAAATAAAATTCTTGAGTCAAGTTCAAAACATAAACCCATTTCATTTTTAAATTAAACTTAAACATAATACTTTTCTTAAATAATTTAAAATCGTAAAATAATTCTTTTCTAAATAAATCGAGCTCAGAATATATACTTTTCTTAAATGAATATAATCCGACGTATAACTATTTTCTGAATAAATCGACTATTTTCTGAATAAATCGAAAATCAAATAATACGATTTCTCAAATCCAATCTTTTTATTTTAAATAAAATTTCAAATAAATTCTTAAAGTTTATAACAAAATTTCGGCGGCATCTCTCCTAAAATCCGGACTCTGCCATCCTTCTCCAGTTCCATCCAAATCATTTCCAATAAATCAAATTAGACAAATTCCAATATTTTCAAATTATCCTATCGTAATCCAGAAATAAAATTCATCAGAATAACTCAGCTCTTGACTGCATTTAAACCCTCCAAACCTCAAATTTATCACAAATATCAATATAAATTCAATTAAATTCAACCGACAAATAATCACGACATCATTTCACTTATCAAATACCAATTTAACCAGTGAGAATTTACCAAAATTCTACCTTCGTACAAAATCAAAATATGCAAAATTTCAGAGGAGCCTTCTGACTGAGCCGTCAAAGAAGAAAACGTCCGGAATCGTCTGTGTCTCCTAAAATTTCAGTTGGCCGAACTTAAGGAGTAGGGGAGTTACGTCACCGTCGACTTTCACCGAACAAAAGCAATACCAATGTGTAGAGAAGGAAGTCACAAACACTTTTACCATATTAGATTTTTTATTGAAGTTACGGATCGCAAGAAATCGAAATCGGAAGTTCGGTAGTGGTTACGGTTCTCTCTCTTTCTGTCCCTCGGTCACTCTTCTCTCTTCCTCACGGTGTATGAAATGAAAACCAAAGGAAGTGAATTGATGATGATTAATATGATATAAAATGGCTAGGTATCATGCTTATAATGATAAGTAATTAGGTGTCACAAGCTTCCTTTTTTCTTTCTTCATTTTGTTCGGTCACGTTGAGAAAAGAAATAAAGGATATGCTGATGATAATATATGATGATGATTAAGGTTATGTTTAATAAAGTGCCATTGTTTAATGTAATTCCATATTTATTTTCTTTTCCTTTCAAGGAGTGGTCCGGCTACTTCTTTTTTCTTTTCTTTTGAAATAATAATAATAATAATAATAATAATAATAATAATAAATAAATAAATATGTATGAGTTATTAAGATAAATGACATTAGTAACTTAAAAATTAAAAGATATTTGACGAAACATTAGCAATTTTAAATTCATTAGAAAATACCAATAATTAATTTTATCGGTAAAAGTCGGACTTGATAATAATATTATTAATATTATTATCTAGGCTCCATTTAGAGCAAGTAAAATAAATAAATAACATAATAATAAAATTATATTACCATTTATTTTACTTCGGGTTCGAAGTCGATTCGTCAAAATAAAACTAATTGCTTTAAAATATTATTTTAAGAAAAACTTGTATTAGTGCAAAAATTAGAGTTGTTACATCCTATCTTTCTAAAAGAAAATTTTGCCCTCAAAATTTTCTTTACCTGTAATAGGTGCGAGTAGTCGGTTCTTATCTTATTTTCTAGTCCTCAGCTGTGTTGTGTTTCCTCATCTCGTCTCAGCTTACGTATAGCAGTTAAAGAAATAAAAGAATGCAATGCACCAGAATCATAAAGTGCTGTTACGAAGTGAGTCTTGACACAATACTGACCTTGGGTTAAGGAGTCTGAGTACGAGCATCTTCAGCCGTCATTGTAAATACTCTCCCTAGCTGTTGCGATTTAGCTACTCCTTGTACCGACTTTTCTGGACAATTGTTTGCTATATGCCCCGGTTCACCACAGTTGTAACAGACCCTCATTCCAAAATAACAAGGCCTACTGGTGTGATCCCTTCCACATTGCCTACACATCAGGCCCTCTTGACTCTCTGAGGTTGCTTACTGGTGTCCTGTCTTTACCTATTTCCATTCCCAGCAGTAAAGCGCATAGGAAAGTTTTTAACTTGTTGGTTTCCTCGCATAGGTACTCCTGGTACCTTAAAATCAACCTTCCGCTGTACCGCATGCCTATGGAAATTATTAAAGTTCCTTGGCGGTAAGCTTCGATGACCCATCCTTGACGCTGTCATCTTATGTTCACAGTCTTCCATCAGCTGACTCTTATTGACAAGTTCTGCAAAATTTTGTATCTCCAGCAGGACTAATGAATGCATTAGCTCATTGTGAAGTCCTCCTTCGTACTTCAAACACTTCTATTCTTCAAAATCATCTGGGTTTTCCTGACAAATCTTAGAGAATCGACACAAATCCTCAAATTTTTGAGTATATTCTGCCACTGACATATTCCCTTGTTTCAACTGCATTAGTTCCATTTCTTTAGCATCACGAACAGATCTAGAAAAATACTTTTTGTAAAATTCCTCCTTAAAAGTATCCCAATCAATCTCTTCTACCTCCTGCCTCAACAAGCGTTACACTCTGTGTCACCAATGTTCAGCTTCTCCCTCCAGCATATAGGTCGCAAACTCCACGTGTTGTCTTTCTAGTACATGTTATGCTCACAATGACTTCTCGATACCACGAAACCAGTTGTCAGCTTCAGTTGCAACAAGCGTCCTCTTAAACTTGGGCGGATTCACCTTCAGAAAGATTGCTAGTGTCATAGGGTTATTGTGTTTTCCAGCGCCTTCATTATCATTACCGTCTCCACCATGCTCACCATTGCGTCCCCCGTTACGATCTCCATTCTTCTCCCCTAAACAGTCAATTACTTGCGTTGTCGCAGTTGTCGTTACACGCACAGCCTCAGCCATGGTGTTCATCGCAGCTATAAAAGTATCCGCACCCCTCGTCGGTTCCTTTACAGGGTTCGCACCATGTCTACTACGTCCTCGTCCCCGTGCAGCCATCAAGATCCTGTTCACACCCAACATGCAATATTAAGGTGATCAATCTTAACATTTCAGGCAAAGTGTGAATAGTCTCTAAAATGGAAACACAGCGATAGTTATGCAATCCATATCACAAGGATATCCTATATGCATGAAACATAACTCAGAGAATGCAATGAAGCATGATTCAGTCCATATCCCCAGGCTTTAATAGGAACGAACTGCTCTGATACCAAATTGTAACGACCCAATTCGCAGTACGTCATGATCATACTAGAAACTGGGTGCTACCAACTTGCTTACCCAAAACTTTAACTATTTACTATCAAGACTGTAATCAAATTAGCGCGCTATCGAATTTTTAAGAAAAATTTTACTTTATAAAAAGATTTGCGAGGGCAGTTAATTAGACATACACAAAGCCAACACTATACATAAACATAACATATAGCATAGATCATAGATACATATAAAGGTACTACCATATATATCATGAGTTAGTGTACAACCCTTCATATCTTGCTACTATATACATAATTAACGCTTCGGGCCCTGGTCCATATAAAAAGCCCCTAAGCTGGCGCCCGAAACTAGCCTAGCCAGTATTTATAGCTCCTAATCTCTCGGTGGATCTATCCAAAAGTGAGAGACTAAACCAAAATTTCTATGCTACACTGTAGGTGCCACCCAAAACATGCTACCAACTCTTACTGTCTCTGATCGATCATTGCAGCCAAAAGACAAGATCTCTATCACCTTCATATCCTTCGCTGGGTCTTCGTATGTATAGAGGTAATTTAACTAGAGTTCCTGTTTCCATCTAAAGGGGGAAGAGCAGGGGTAAGAACTGGGGAGTTCTTAGTAGGGTCAGGGTGGTTAGTTAAATCCGTTTTAATACTATACCCAGTCAGCAGCAACAACCGAATCACGCATCAAACATAATAACTAAAGAACATAAAGAGAAAACAAACACAACACATACACAATCACAGAAAATAGAATTCATAGAAGATATGCTCAAACAATCATGATGCATGTCTATCCTTAGTGCAGGTAATGAGCTCATTTGTCGGTTTCGACCCGAGCCCGACGCAATCCTACTCGCAAGTCAGATAAGGCATTTCAGGGACATAACCTCTGCAAGGTGCTACTTCTTGCAGGCGCTGATTCTCCACCTGAAGTATGTCAAACATGACCTCTGCAAGTACTTGCAGGCGCTGATTCTCCAACTGAAGCATGTGCCCCTTTCTCCTGAAAGTCATTCCATATACACGGGCATCCCCGTACAATCATTCACACATAAAGCCCAAGGCTTAACATGTTGGCATCAACACTATAACTATTTACTCTCTGTCACCCTCTTGTAACCTTTTAATCATTTCATAATCACAGGTGCCGATTTATCTTCTCTTTTTCTTTTAAAACCAAAATCAATCCCCCTTTCATCCTTAAAAGTTAAAACTAATTCTTTAACTTTTTCCAATTTATTACAAAATGAAATCAATCAATAAAAATTTAATTACTTTTAAGATTCACTAAAACTTCTCCAAATAAAATCTTTGAGTCAAGTTCAAAACATAAGTCCATTTCATTTTGAAATCAAACTTAAACATAATACTTTTCTTAAATAATTTAAAATCGTAAAATAATTCTTTTCTAAATAAATCGAGCTCAGAATATATACTTTTCTTAAATGAATATAATCCACATATAACTATTTTCTGAATAAATCGAAAATCAAATAATACGATTTCTTAAATCCAATCTTTTTATTTTAAATAAAATTTCAAATAAATTCTTAAAGTTTATAACAAAATTTCGGCGGTATCTCTCCTAAAACTCGGACTCTGTCATCCTTCTCCAATTCTATCCAAATCATTTCCAACAAATCAAATCAGACAAATTCCAACATTTTCAAATTATCCTATCGTAACCCAGAAATAAAATTCATCAGAATAACTCAGCTCCTGGCTGCATTTAAACCCTCCGAACCTCAAACTTATCACAAATATCAATATAAATTCAATCAAATTCAACCGACAAATAATCACGACATCAATTCACTTATCAAATTCTAATTTAACCGGTGAGAATTTACCAAAATCTTACCTTCGTACGAAATCAAAATATGCAAAATTTCGAAGGAGCCTTTTGATCGAGCCGTCAAAGAAGAAAACGTCTGGAATCTTCTGTGCCTCCTAGAACTCCAGTTGACCGAACTCAAAGTGTAGAGGAGTTATGTCACCGTTGACTTTCATCAGACAAAAGCAATACCAATGTGTAGAGGAGGAAGACACAAATACTTTTTTCGGATTAAATTTTTTATTGGGGTTATGAATTGCAAGAAATCAAAGTCAGAAATTTGATAGAGGTTACGGTTCTCTCGCTTTCTCTCCCTCGGTCACCCTTCTCTCTTCCTCACGGTGCATGAAATGAAAACCAGAAAAATGAATTGATGATGATTAATATGATATAAAATGGCTAGGTGTCATGTTTATAATGATAAATAATTAGATATCACAAGTTTTCTTTTTTCTTTCTTCATTTTGTTCGGTCACGTTGAGAAAAGAAATAAAAGATATGCTGATGATAATATATGATGATGATTAAGGTTGTGTTTAATAAAGTGCCATTGTTTAATGTAATTCTATATTTCTTTTCTTTTCCTTTCAAGGAGTGGTCCGCCTACTTCAAAATCGAATTTGATAATATATAATATTATTATCTAGACTTCATTATAATTAAAGTAAGTAAAATAAATAAATAACATAATAATAAAATTATATTACCATTTATTTTATTTTGGGGTTTAAAGTTGACTCGTCAAAATAAAACTAATCGCTTTAAAATATTATTTTAAGAAAAACTTGCATTAATGCAAAAATTAGAGTTGTTACACAGTGCGGTGTTTGCAAGCTCCGGGAATGACAGGTCACAGGAGAGACACACGAGCTACGGAGAAGGATAAAATTAGATCGGGGTCAGATAGGGTTTAATTTTCTATTTGTTTGTTTGGATTGGATGTGATTAAAATTTAAATTTAAATATAAATTTAAATAATAAGCTCAAAAATAAAATAAATTTAAATTAAAACAATAAAATGAAAAGATTATAAAGTTATCTTTTACACTCTACTCAATTAGGAGTGGGTACAGTTGGCTAGCCAAAAGAAAGTTTGACTAGAATGAGCATGATAATTGGTTGTGGGTATGGCGACTGCATATTCCTGAGAAGTACAAGTTCTTGATTTGACTCAATCTTCGTAATGTTATTCCTGCGGCAGAGTTTCGTTTAGGTCGTGGCTTAGCTTTATCTAGCACCTGTCATCGGTGTCAGAATGGTTCTGAATCCATTTTTCATTGTCTTCGGGAGTGTCCTAGTGCCAAGGAGGTCTAGAACCTTTTAAGCATGTATTCAGATAACTCAAATTTACGTGATTGGCTATACAGAGGTGCAAGGGGTGGAGATGTTTTTCTTTTCTTTTCGACCATTTGGTGGATTTGGAGAAGCAGGAATCACGACTTATTTAGTATAGATGATTCTTGGAGTGCTAGTAAAGTGGTGAGTTTGATTCGTAGTTCAGTAAGGGAGTTTCACACTATTTTTGCTATGCATCAATCTTTGTCTCCTCCTTCGCTTTGTTTGCATTGGGTTCCACCTCCAGTTCATTTTGTTAAATTGAATTGTGATGCTAGTTGTTTTGCTCCTTTTGGCTATGCTGGTTTTGGTTGTATCATTCGCAATCCTGATAGATGTTGGTTGAAAGGTTGCACTGGAAAAGTCGAAGTGTGCAATATTCTTTTTGCTGAATTGTATGTAATTTGGAGAGGTTTACTTCTTGCTTGGGAGAATGGATTTCGTGAGGTTATTTGTGAAACAGACTGTTTAGAAGCTCTTTTCTTGGTAAACCAAAGAATGCTTGGTAAGGATATTCCGGAATGGGATTTGGCAAAATATATACAGGAGGTTATGAATTGAAATTGGAGAGTCTCTATTCTTTTAATTCAGAGGAATGCAAATAGTGTTGCAAATTGTATGGCTAAAGCAGCTGCTTCTGGCGCGGACATTCACTCGAATTGGAGCCAACCATAGAATAAGTTTCAACATCTAATAGATTTAGATATGAACTTAACTAATTAATTTGGTTTTGTCTCTTTTTTTTTCTTTCTTTTCTATTTAGTAAAAAAAAAATCAAAATTTTGATGTTCTTCTTTTATTTTTCTTCTTGATTACGGAGTACTAGAATTTCATATATAAACATTTTCTCTCTTTTATAACTAAAGAGTACTAAAACTCCATATTACTCTAGAGTACCAAGTCACGTCTCAAGAAAAAATTTTTTAAGTTAGTTTATACTTANAAAAAAATTTTTAGATCAATAATAATTAGTGAATCAATTTTACTTACAATCAATTGTTATATTAATTTTTAAATATATTAATTATTCATGTCAAATTCAACCGTAAAATATTAAATTCATTTGAGATGTTAAAGATAAAATTAAAATTTGACTCCAATATTCAAATTCCAAATAATATTTTATTCTAATCTTATATTTCAATTATGTTATAAATAACTAATAATCCTCAATGTTGTTCACTTCTTAAATATACAACCCATCCCAAATCTAGGAGGAGATTTTGCATTATAAAATTATTTTCTCACGTATACATTAAAAATTTTTTCCAATTCAATTGCATTTTTGTTGTACAATATTATAAGTTTGCACACAAATGATGGTATCTAGCCTTCAAAAATAGTGAAGTTCAATTCAATGAGATGCAGGTTCATTTGAAAGTAGAGCAATAAGAAAAGTAAGACTAAAGTAAGACTATTACATAAAAATTCCTTTAGCCAAATTAAATAAATCCGAAGTTATCTTCAAGACAATTTTTTTATCTATATTGTAGCACAAGAATAATCTCTGCGTAGGATTTCTATTGTGTTTAGGCTACTTCTCTCAATTCACAGGTTCAATATTTCTTTAATTTATTTTCTACCTTTATTGATTCTATTACTTTAATTATTATTTATCTTTTCAATTTGGCTTATGAACTTCATGTTAGAGTTGATTTCTTTGTTTAATATAAATTGAGGTATTTCAGATTTTTTTTTGTGACTTAAAAGAAAAAATAAACAAAAACTAAGAAAAAAAAAACAAGAAACTGCTTAAGAAAGGCAGTCCCGCTGAATACTACTCTCAAACTCCTTTCAAGGCGATGGAAGCTCCACTTGGGGAGAAATAGTCCTCATGTATTTGCCATGATGTTTGCTACTGTATTTGCATCTCTCAAGATCAACCGAAGATCAGCACGCCATTTCTAAGACATGATATCTCAGATTTTTAACACCAAAGGATCAATAAATCCAAAGCAATCTTGTAAATTATTGACAATAGTAAAAGCCTTCACACAGTCTATCTCACATATAATGTCTCTTTGTCCCGAGTCCCATGCTAAAAGAAAGCCTCTCCAAATAGCAAACAACTTTCCTTGCAAAATGCTACGACTCTCAATTGTTACCAGACAGCCTCGTTGCCACCTTCCCTTCCAATCTCTACTAACACAAGCAAAACCAACTCGAGCACCACTGACAGGATAGCTAGCATCACAATTAATCTTAAAAGTACTCACTGAGGGGAATCCAAGAGCCACTAATGGTTGAGGGGATAGATAGTCGTTGCAACTCAAAAATATTTGGGAACTCCTTTTCTAAGGACAAAGCCATACCAATCACCTTGTCTGTGGTCCAATGCTCGTGAGGATGAAAGATCTCGTTATTTCTCGAACACCAAATCCACCAGAGACCAGAAAAGAATCTAAAGGTGCGCTGTTTGCTATTATGTAAGAACCAACTCATCAAATCCACTGGTTGATCGGAGATCCCTAAAGCTTGCCAAACAAGTTGAGCTTTTGGACAATCCCGAATACAATGTAAAACCGATTCCTGACCTGAGAAAAATCGTGGACAGCTATCCATGTGCGAAATGCCCCTCCTAAAACGAAATGCAGCAGCAGGAAGAGCCTCCCAAAGACATAGCCAGGCCAAAAATTTGTGTTTTTCCGGAACATGTTGACGCCAAAGCCAAAGCCAATTACCCCTATCCTCCCAACTAAACATCTTCTTACTGAGCCACAAATAACCACTGTGAGCATCATAAACCTTTGAGGCCGCACCAGTCCAACACCAACCGACCTCTGAACCAGCTTGAACATCTAGGTTGTAAGAGTTAATGTTGCTCTGCAGAGACTGATTCAGAGGAGAATATATATTCTCAAGGTTCCACTGTCCAGATGACCAAAGGTCCAAGATCCTGAGATCCGAGTCAGAAATGTGGACATAATCCATCTCCTGACACAGTCGCCCCTCTCTTCTCCGTTTAGAAAACCAAAAGTTCTGTTCCAAATCCCCAATGCACCAACTAAAACCTTCCTTCAGGATATCCCAAGCTCGACATATACTCTTCCAAACATAAGATCTCCTTCCTCGAGACCGACTAAAACAATCATCCTTAAAAGAATGGTATTTCTCCGTCAATAGTTGAACCCATAGCTTGTCGGGATGGTGAAAAAATTGCCAAACTAGTTTTCCAAGAAGAGCAATATTGGCACAAAAAGGATCTCCAGACCTCCAAATTTCTTAGGAGTAACCAACACTTTCCAGTTAACTAGATTCAGACCTCTACCATCAGCTTGACCCTTCCATAGAAAGTTTCGCATTATGGATTCTATCTTATTAGTTACCCCTTTAGGGAAGAGAGATACTTGCATGCGATAAGTAGGAATCGCAGTCACTACCGAGTTGAGCAAACAGAGTTTGCCTGTCTTATTAAGTAATCTCCCTTTCCAGCTCGCTAACCTTCCCCGAATCTTGTCCAAAACATTGTTGAAAGTTGCGTATGTCACCGAGAGTGATTAAGGTTCACCCCTAAATACTTGCCCTGGACGAATCTGATGGAGGAGACTCCAGTGAAAATCTCTTTTCTTGTGGCTGAAACATTCTTGGAGTATAGCGCTTTAGAAACACACAATCTATCTTAAATAAAATTTTCTCACACATACATTTAAAATTTTTTCAAATTCAATTGCATTTTCGTCATACAATATTATAAATTTTCAAATAAATGATTGTATCTAGCCTTCAAAAATTGGGAACTTCAATTCCATTACATGCAGGTCCATTAGAAAGTAGAACAATAAGAAAAATAAGACTAAAGTAAGACTATTACGTAATAATTCCTTCGGCCAAATTAAAAAAATCCGAAGTTATCTTCAAGACAATTCTTCTTTATCTATGTTGCAGCACAAGAATAATCTCTACAGATAGTCACACACCTCAGGCAGTGTATGTGTTCCTACCAACTGAGTCTTTGAATTTGTTTGTCTATATTAGGTGTGATTGAAATTTAAATTCAAATATAAATTTAAATAATTAAATATAAATATAGACTTGTGCAACACACAGAATTTAAATGCATGTTTAAATTAAAAAAATAATAATGCCAGTTTTATTTTTAATAATGATATTTTTTTAAAGATATATTTTTTATTATATAAAAGAATTTTATATCTGGAGTACATTATGTTCTCTTGGAGTACATTATGTCAAGACAAATGAATAATTTAATATTAATTCAAAAATAAAATTAATTTAAATTAAAACAATAAAATGAAAAGATTGTACTAAACAAAACTTTGATGCTTCTTTCTTTTTCTTCATGATCCAGAGTACTAAAACTAAACTCCATGTATATACGTTTTATCTTTCTTATAATTAAAGAGTACTAAAATTTCATGTTCTTTAGAGTATCAAATCACGTGTTAAGAAAGAGTTTTTGAAGTTAGTTTATACTTATTAAAATTAAAAAAATTATTATAACTTCGAATATTAATTAATATTTAAATTTAATTCTTACATTAATGTTTAAAATTTAATCATAAAATATTAAACTCATTTAAAATATTAAAGATTAAATTAGAATTTAACATTTTTTCAGTTCAATTACATTTTTGTCGTACAATATTATAAGTTTGCAAACAAATGATTGTATCTAGTCTTCAAAAACTGTGAACTTCAATTCCTTACATTTACGTATAGGTTCATTAGAAAGTAGAGCAATAAGTGAAATAAGACTACTACATAATAATTCCTTTAGCCAAATCAAATAAATCTAAAATGGTCTTCAAGACAATTCTTCTTTAACTACATTGCAGTATAAAAATAATCTCTCCGGATCATCACACCTCAAGCAGTGTATGTATTCCCACCAGCTGGACCTCCAAGTTTGTTTGTCTAGATTAAGTGTGATTGAAATTTAAATTTAAATAATTAAATATAAATATTTAATTTAAAAACTTTACTAAATCAATTTTCCTTGCAATCAAACTTTATGTTAACTTTTAAATATATTAATTATTCAGGTCAAATTCAACCGAAAAACATTGAACTCATTTAAAACATTAAATGGTAAATTAGAATTTGACTTACGTTAAAATCCCAAATAATACTTTATCCCAATCTTATATTTCAATTATGTTATAAATAACCAATAATCTTAAATAGTTTTTCACTTCTCAAATACACAAACCATTCGGAGAGATTTAACATTATAAAATTATTTTCTCCCATATATATTGAAATTTTTTTCCAGTTAAATTGCATTTTTGTCAGACAATATTATTAAGTTTGCAAACAAATGATTATATCTAACCTTCAAAAATTGTGAACTTCAATTCCATGACATGCAGGTTCATTAGAAAGTAGAGCAATAAGTGAAGTAAGACTAAAAGTAAGAATACTATATAATAATTCCTTCAACCAAATTAAATAAACCCAAAGTTGTCTCCAGGACAATTCTTCTTTATCTACATTGTAGCACAAGAATAATCTCTGCAGATCATCACACCTCAGGTAGTGTATGTGTTCCCACCAACTGGGCCTCCAAAATCCCTATTTGGAACGTCTCTAGGCTGGTAGTCCCTGTTGGGAGCATTGTTCGACCATCCTGCGTTTGGTGGAACTCCGCCCATGTTCTGATTTGGTGGAACTCCGCCCATGTTCTGGTTTGGAGGCACTCCTCCTCCCATGTTGCCGCCATAGTTATTCTGTGGCACACCTCCCATTTGACCATAGCCACTGTTTGGAGGAGCAGCCCCCGTGTTAGGAGGTGGGTTGCGGGGAGGATAGGCACCTGGTGCATTCTGAGGATGGTATCCGCCAGCATTTTGAGGTGCATATCCACCTGCATTTTGAGGAGAATATCCACCTGGGCCGCCAGGAGGAGCATATCCACCTTGGTTGTTGGGAGTATATCCACCTGGGCCGCCAGGAGGAGTGTATCCACCTGGGCCGCCAGGAGGAGTGTATCCACCTGGGCCGCCAGGAGGTGCATATCCGCCTTGGTTGTTGGGAGGGTATGCACCTGGGTTATTGGGTGGTGCACCACTCATGTTAGGACCAGGACCAGCACCAGCACCAGGATTTGGCACGGGAGGCCTACCCTGCATGTCTCGGTTCACCACATTTTCCCTCCTCCTATCAAAGTTTCTTGACCTGTCAGCATTCCGAGGCCTGTCATTGCGCCTGTTCCTTTCATTTGCTCTGGCATTGTTTCTAACCCACTCCTCGTGATACTTGGGATCATATGGTACAGCTTGTCCATTGATGAAGGGTTCACCTGGTGAAGGAACCAAAAAATCCATAATGCATTAGCCAATAGCCAATAGCCAATAGCCAACTCCATAAAAATTAGGCATCATGACATACCATGTTAAAAAGCCTAAGAATTGTTTATCACGATTTTCCAGTTGGGGGAGTACATGAATTAAGAGAAAGAAACATAACACGTGCACACGAGTGTATACACAAACAAACATGAGCAAGGTGACAAAACAAGGGACTTTACCTCCGTAATCTTTTTCCTTGACATTCAAATACGAGTCAGGAAGTACCCAACGAACTCTAGGCAACTCTGCAATTTCAACCAAAAAACAAAAATCAAAACTTATTAGCAAAGACAACATAAATAGAAACCAGAAAAAGAGAGTTGGGAAGCATATTTATTAACCTTTGATTTTGTATGAAAGTTCTTCGGATACAAGTGCCCCAAAAGCAAAGTAGTGCCTAGTTGAAACCGAATATATCTTCATCCTTGCTTCTTCTTCACTGCACCCCAAAAAAATAAAAAATAAAAAAAATACCAAATGATCAGAGCTAAGACCGCAAAAACATTTTATACAACCATTACAATAATAATCATAAGAATCCTCATCTCAAATAGCAGCAGACACACAGTTCCAAATTTTAACAGAACACAAATAGCGATCTAGCACTGCCCTTCTTCAGAGCTCAATAAAAAAAAAGTCCAATTATGAGTTCATTTATTTAGTGTTCTACTTTTTTTATGAACTACTAATATCAGGATACGAGCACATTCCCTAACTTCCTTGAAATAATTGTTCTTCAACCCTAAGAACAAATAGCTAGTTTTTGTTGCAGCCTTTCAATGTATTAAAAGTAAAAAAAATATATTTTTTTCATTTTACATATCTCTTAATTACAGAAGGTAAACAACAGTAATTGAATAACAGCATATCGAATTACATAGAAGAACACTGCAAAAAGTTAGAACCACAAAAAAATGAAACCTAACTAAGACTTAGGTTTCTGATGATCACCTTCCAATGACTTGAGCTAGGGTTTTGATATAAGAATCAATGATCTCATCTCGGGTTGGGTCTCCTTCAGGCTTCTCCATGACGACGAGCCAGTGCTCGAAGTCGCAACCGTCGAGGAGGATAGTTTCCTTCGGTGGACGGTTGGACCAGTTGGGGTTAGGGTCGTTAAGCGAGGAGGTGGAGGCGCGGGTGGAGAAGAGGGAGGAAGAGGAACGAGGAGGATGGAGGAGGCTGCGGAGGGTGGGGTAGGCGACGGAGGCAAGAGGGCGGAGGCGGCGGAGGAAGGAACCAGCAGCGAGGGGGGTGGAGGTAGAGGAAGAGAGTGACCGAGAGATGAAAGGGGTTAGGGTTAGGGATTTGGGGATGATTCGAGAGAAGATCTGAGTCGCCATCGTTTCGAGGAAGAAGAAGAAGAAAAAGTTTCGGAGCTCAGAGTTGAGAGTGAGTCTGGAAAAGGGGTTTAGGGTTTTGTTGATATAAGCTGAGGAGTGAGGGGGATTGGGTTTTCTGTTGTTCCGGAATAGTCCTTTTGTGTCTTTTAACAAAATTGCATGTGAAATATAAAATATCTACATGCTAACCTTTTGCGGAATATATGGTATTTTCCAACATTTTTCTTTTTCATTTTTGTGTATTAAATATCATTATCTTTTCTTGTATGAGAGAGACTTTTTTGGGTTTTTTTTAAATAAATAATATAATTATTTTATTCACTAAAATATATAATTTGTAACCTATTTACCAATTTATATAAT